>NC_056729.1:1502992249-1503292249 GCF_019279795.1 Protopterus annectens
ATGTTAAGTAGGTAAAAAGATTTAGTAGACGTGAAGTGACTAAGGTCTTCTTGGCAGAAACATTTGCTTCCATGTCGGAAGAGGCACTTGAGCAGATTATGCAGGTTCACGTTCAAGAAAATTTACAAACAATACTTCAAGCATAGATTTGTTCATAGTTAATTAAACAATACAGTCCATTCTATCTCTATTCAGAAATGATGATTGATGTGCTCTGTAGATCTCCATGATGCCTACTATTACATAAAGCTTCAGTGGCAGTCCAAGGGATTACTCTGTTTCAGAGTGCTGGCATTTGGTCTCACTACAACCCCCCCCCCCCTTTCAGGTGTTCACCAAGATGATGGTAGTGGTGACAGCCTTTTTTGGGATTCAAGGGATCCAAGTGTTCCCATATCTAGATGATTGGATTCTAACTGCTGCCTCCAGAGATCTACTCCTAGCACATCAGTTAATTCCTGCTACTACTGACCTACCTAGACATCTCTATAAACACAAACAAGAGCAAACTACAGCCTACCAAATCCATAGAATTCATAGGCTGCAAAATAGACACTGTACATCAGATAGCAAAATGACCCACAGCACAGGTCAAATCAATCAGATCAGTTGCTCTTCAGGTAATAAATTATCCCAACCCCAGGTTAGACTGATATTATGCCTCCTAAGTTTAATGGCTTCCTCCATTGTGATGGTTCCTTTAGCCAGCTATCACATGAGAGTTCTACAGTGGACATTAGCTGTGCAGTGGTCTCAGAAAAATCATCCCCTTCACTACAAAATGCATCTTGCACAGGTCTGCAGGAACCACAGTCATTGGTGGATTTCATCCAGCTTGGTTACTCAGGGCAGACTCTTCCATCCTGCAGTACCCAAAGCCACAGTGACCACAGACGATCCCTTCCTGGGAAGGGCATTTCAAGAGAGAACAGTCCATGGAACATGGCCCTCAATAGAGGTCAACCTTCACATCACTGTCTTGGAGTTGAGCGGTCCTCTTTAGGTTGCAGTCACTTTAAGACCATCTACCAAGTATTGTGATTGCCATACATTCAGACAATATGTCAGTGGCTTGGTACATCAGCAAACAGGGTGGAACCTGATTGTACGTTCTTTGTCATGAAGCCATGAGAATCTGGCAGTGGGTGATATCTTTGAACCACTTTCTAGTAGCAACACATATACCTGGGACATCCAGCATCCTGGCGGACAAACTGACCAGAACTATACTACTGCCTCATGAGTGGTCTTGCAACAAAACAGTGGCAACAGAGATCTTCAGCCACTGTGGACAAACTTGCTGCAGCCTTTTCACTTCTTGCCTAAACAACAAATGTAGAAGTTACTTTGCCATCATCTCTGCACAGGGTCAGTCATAGAGAGATGCTCTAGTCCATCTTTGGCCCCCCAGTTTCCTGTATGTCTTTCCCCCAATGTTCTTCGTGTTTCACTTTTGCAGTCATCACATTTGGGTTATCTGCTTGCAGTAGGCCTCAGTCAGCCTGATTAACAAAGTCTTGGGTTCTGTGTCAGTTGCTGTCCCTTCTTCCATGACGTCAGGTCGTCAGGGGTATAAAACATGCAGCCGACGCCATTACACCAGTCTTTCTTGCCGCAGTGCCCGAAGCAAAAGCAGTTCGCAAGTGCCGGTCGGCCAACTCCTGAAATTCTCGTTTTTGAGTTTCAGAACCGAAGTCTTCAACTAAAGCTAAGTACCCCATTGGGGAAGCTTTTTCTTGCTCCTTACCGATGTCAGTAAAAGTTGATGATTGCATTTCTTGTGGAAAGCAAATACCTCACAAAGAATTTCATTCATACTGTATTCCTTGCCTAGGCCCTGACTACAACGCACCTTGCTGTCAGTTTTGTGCTTTATTTAATCAACGCACTATCCGTCGTCAGTACATTTTCGCCTTTAAATATTTCAGTTCTCAGTTCAATTATCCAGAAATGTCATCGGTAAGCCATCCGACTACCAGAATTCAAAACGCAAAGATAAAGACAGAGACAGGCTGCCTAGGTCCAAAGCTGCCGACGACGCTTCTCCTAAGCCAGTCGCCATTTCGCCAATACTCAGTGAGGCGCCACAGCCCCTGATAGCCGCTACGTCTGATTCGCAGGCCTCTACTGAGACCCAATTCAGAGTCCGGTATGCCACGAGATGCTTCAACTGTGGAACCTGCGGATGCCTCTACCTTGGATGGGTCTGGTGCCGCTGTGCAGGCACCGGCTTCTGAGGGTGTATTCAGGCCTACAGACTTACATATTACACCGACGCCTTCTTTAAGGCCTGAACCTCGAACCATGCCTAGAAAACAGACACTCAGGCCTCATGCTCAGGCCTCTATGCCTAAAAAACAAATGATAAAAATGGCTGAAGATCTTATAACTTTAATCAGGGGAAGCCAACCACCCTCTTCTAAGAAACCTAGGACTGAAATCGCTTATGAATCTTCTGACCAGGATTCTGATTTTTCTGATTCTTCTGATGATCTGGATCTACCCTTATCTACTTATGAGGATTCTGATGCAGAGGACTCTATTCCCTCTGCTTCCTCCAGAGGATTTTTCTTTGATGAAACCTTGCACACTCTAAGGGAGCATTTTCACTGGGAAAGCCAGGATTTTTCTGATTAGGGATTTCTTACTCTGCCTCAGCATAGGCCTTTAGCTGTACCTCCTGTACTAGACATTGTTGATTATGCCTTTTTGGAATCTAATTTGGCCCCTGATTCTTTGCCTACTGCTCCCAGAAAACCTGACCGATATTACAGGGTTCCTGATTCTCACAAGTTCCATTTTAAAAATCCTATTGCGGACCCAGAGACTATTTCACAGGGACTCAAGGGCATTAAGGCCTCTACTGCCAAAAACCCTACCCCTTCTGATAGAGACTCCAGGGCGCTGGATAGATGGGGTAAGAAGGTTTACACTTCTGCAACCTTGGCCATTAGGGCCTTAAACTGTCAGTTTCATATGTTAAAGTATCAACAACATATTATTGGATTGCTTAAACAGAAAATGATGTTGATTCCTGACTGTGCTGAAAATAAGGAATTACAGGATTTAATGCATTCTGCTGAGCAGGTTGGAAAACATACTTTGCAATGTGGGTTTGATTCTTTAGAGGCCTCTTGCAGGGCTGCTGTCACTGGGTCTGTACTCAGAAGGCATGCTTGGCTTAAGGAGCAATCTTTGCGTGATCATGTTAAAGCTAAACTGTTGGAGGCTCCCTTAAATCAGGGCCGCCTGTTTGGCAGCAAAGCTGAGGAAGTTCTTAAAAAGATGGAAGATAAAGATAAATCTATGCAAACTGTTAAAGATTTATTACAAGTTCAGGCTCCAAGATTTAGTAGGCATTGGCCCTCTAGGAACTGGTCCTTTGCAGCCCTTTCCAGGCCTTCTCGAGCCAAACCCAGACACAGCAGAAATCCCAGGTTTCAGTCCCAGGGTACGCACAAGACTAAGCAGTGGGGAGGTTCCGCTTCCAAATCTGGGAGTAGTAAGACTCCCCCCTCTGGAAAACTGTCTCAATGACTTGATTTTAAAACTTCCAAGCACTTCTCAACAGAATGCTCCTTTAGGGGGAAAGATTGGTCTGCAGGCCAAAACTGACACTCATTACCCAGGACAAATAGGTTTTAAATATAGTGTCCCAAGGATACAGATTTCACTTCCACACATTACCAATGCCAAAGGTTGGCCAGATCTACCCCCAAATCAGTGGGCAGAGGCTCAAAAGCAAATACTCTCCTTTTAAACATAAAGGCTATTCAGACTGTACCAGAAGAGGAAAAGGACAAGGTTTCTACTCAAGACTTTTCCTGGTACCCAGAAAAGACAATTCATGGCATCCTATTCTGGACCTGTCTACTCTAAACACCTTTTTGGTGATTCCAAAATTCAAGATGCTGACTCTTCACCAGTTGCTTCCTATGCTAGGAAAAGATGCCTGGATGGTAACACTCTATTTAAAGGAAGCATACCTGCACATCCCAATCAGGGAATCTTGCAGAAGATGCCTACGCTCAAAGCAGGCTACAGTCACTACCAGTTCTCTGCACTGCCCTTTGGCTTATTTACTGCGCCCAGGGTATTCACAAAGTGCCTAGCCCCAGTCATCGATTTTGCAGGCAAAGAAATATTCGAATATACCCATACCTGGACGATTGTTTAATTCAGGCAGAAAGCCAGAACATACTTTTGAATCATCTGGCCGTTGTACAAAGGGTGCTAACTTGTCTGGGGTACACCATAAACGAAAAGAAATCATACCCGGTACTCTGTCAACAAATCATATTCCTGGGAGCAAGCTTGAATACAACTTTCCAGATGGCTTTCCTCACGCCACAGAAACAAATTCATTTGACAACCTACTTCAAACAAGTGGCCACAAAACCCTACTATATCTGCAAGACAAATACTGCAAGCCTTGGGGTACATGGCCTCCAGCATTCTTCTGATTCCATATGCAAGACTGCATATGAGGAAGCTACAGTGGTATCTAAAAGCCTATGGTGTCAACATTCTCAGGATCTAGAAGGAATGATTCCTATTATACCTTGCCTACGCCTAGAGTTTCTTTGGTGGGCAGAGGCCTGCCACCAAAATGAGGGACTTCCATTCACACCACCCCCTGCTGCCCAAAACTTAACAACAGACGCATCAGATTATGCATGGGGGGGGGCTCAACTGGCAGGGAAGTGCATTCAGGGCAATGGAGCCCAAGTCAAATACACTTGCATATCAATCAAAAAGAAATGTTAGCTGTACAGCGTGCTCTGACAGCCTTCAAGGACCACATTCTTCCAGGACAATTAATGATAAAGATGGACAACACCACTGTTATGTGGTACATAACCAACCTTGGGGGGTACACATTCTTACCCCTTATGCAGACTAGCCATGGCATTGTGGAACACAGCCCTGAGCTGCCAAGTGCATCAACAAGCTCAATTCCTGCCAGGAAAACTACACTGGTAGACGAACTAAGCAGAAACCTCATGGACCCACACGAGTGGAAGCTGGAACCAAGGATTTTCAACATGTTGACAAGAAAATGGGGGAGCCCAGATATAGACCTGTTTGCCTCCCCCCAGAACTATCGATTGGACAAATTTTGCACAAGGACTCACCACAAAAAAGCTTGGAAAGTGGATGCTCTGTCCTTCAGCTGGAAAAATGCCTTTCCTCCTCTGCCTCTGCTCTCCAAAGTACTACTAAAGATCAAACAAGACAAATCAAGGACGATTTTGATTGCACCAGACTGGCCACACCAACATTGGTACCCCCCTCTTGCGCAGTGTGTCACTATTGGCCCCATGGCACCTGCCTCAGGCTCCTACCCTATTGTCTCAGCAGGAGAACCAGATTCTGCACCCTCAGCTTCATACACTGAACCTGGCTAATTACCTAATCTCTTATTTACCATCCCTCAGTAAACCAGTGATGGGTATCATTTTAGAGGCAAGGAGGCCTAGTACTAGAAAATCTTATGCTGAAAATGGAAAAGATTCTGTGCCTGGAACTAGTCTCAAGGGATGAGCACAGCAGTGTCCAATTTACCTCAGATTTTATAATACTTAACTGAGATGCTTCACAAGGGCCTGTCTTTCTCCTCCATCAAAATTCACGCCTCAGCCATTTCAGCTTATTATTACACAGAACCTCCCCTCTTCTCTCATCCACTGCTTAAGCAGTTCCTCAGAGGGGCCAAAATCTACGACCACCCAGGAGAGCCCCAACTCCAGCCTGGGACCTTAACTTTGTATTGGAAAAGCTCATCCTTCCTCCTTTCGAGCCAGCTGCCACTGCGGATTTAAAATTCCTCTCTTGGAAAACAGCTTTTCTTTTAGGAATCACTTCAGCAAGAAGGGTATCTGAATTACAGGCCCTCATGGCAGTGGAGCGTTTCATCATCTTTCATGCGGACAGGGTGTCCCTCAGGACCAATCCCTCCTTCATGCCCAAGGTGGTATCCAGTGTGGCTCTTAATCAGTCCATTCATTTTCCAACCTTCTTTCCTAACCCACAGAACAAAGGGGAATGGATACTGCACTCCTTAGACGTGCACAGAACTTAGATTCTAACTTGGACAGGACTAAACCTCAAAGGAAATCTGACCAACTGCTGGTGGCATTTGCTGCAGAGGCAGAGGGAAGGCTATTTCAAAGCAAACCATTTGCAAATGGATAGGCCATTGCATTAATTTCTGCTGCAAGCACCATGGAAAACCTATCCCACAGGGGAACAGACCCCACTCAACCAGGGCTGCATCTACCTCTACAGCCTTTCACAGAGATGTCCTTACCAGGGACATCCTAGAAGCTGCTATCTGGAGTTCAGTACATACTTTCTCCAAGCAATACCGTCTGCCAATTTTTCTCTAAATCCAGAGCTGGCTTTGCCACTGCAGTCTTACAGGGCCTTATAGCTGGGCCTAATGCTGTCTAAATTCCTCCTCCTATCCTTAGCTTTGGGAATCTACCCAAATGTGATGACTGCAACAGTGAAACACGAGGAACATAGTACAGTTGTGTACACTTACCATAAATGTAGATGTTCGAGTGTATTCACTGTTGCAGTCCTGGTTACCCTCCCTCCAGCCCCCTTTCTTCTTTTGGCTATACCTCTACTCTACTTTACTATGCTCAAAAGCTTTTTGCTGTATTTGCTTTTTTGTTGGAGGTATAACCTTGTATATTTATAGATTTAATTGCTTCCCATTAGGGGGGCACCTGACATCTGCGGCAAGAAAAACTGATGCAATGGCATCGGCTGCATGTTTTATACCCTGACGACCTGACGTCATGGAAGAAGGGACAGCAACCGACGCAGGACCCAAGACTTTGTTAATCAGGCCAGCTGAGGGCTACTGCAAGCAGATAACCCAAATGTGATGACTGCAACAGTGAATACACTCAACATCTACATTTGTGGTAAGTGTACACAACTGTACTTTCCTCTTATTACCAAGTTCATTCAGAAGGCAATGGAGTGCAAGAACAGAGTAATCCTCATTGCCACGCTCTGGCCTCAGCAGGTATGGTTTCCCTTTCTTTGGCCTTACCTTGTTCTCCTACCATAGGTTCATAGATTAGTACTAAGCTAACTGCCTTTGTCAGCCATTTTAAGCCTAGCCAATTATCCCCTGTGAGATTCAAACCCTGTACCTTGTGTTTGTAAGGCAAACACCTTAACCATTAGGCCACCCTCCCAACCCATGAGTGCTGGATGCATTCCTGATCTCCTCACGCACCCCTATGGGTTGCCTGTACCAGACCTAAAGATCCTAAAACTAACCTCATGTTTTCTCCAATTCTAATAATTGCCAGGGATGTCAGGCTTTTCTACCCATAATACTTAATCGTATCCTTCTCGCAAAGGAATTCTACAAAAAGACCTAAATCAGTAAATGGAAGTATTTCTCCATCTGGAAGTCCTCTGATCGACTAGATCCATTCTCAGCACTTTTTCCAAAAATTTTAGAATTTCTTTCTGAACTTTTCATGGATGGCTGGGTCACGTTATTCAGCAATTAAAGTACAATTGGCAGCCATTCAGAGTTTCCACATAGGGTTCAACAATGCTCCCATTGCTTCCCTCAACATTTTCAAGGCTGTTCTAAGAGGTACCTTTTTACTGAGATCTCCATTTCATGATACAATTCCTCTGTAGGATTTTGCTTTATTCTTTAACTCTGAAACCTTTCGAAGCAGCAGCGCATACAAATATGAAGCTTCTTTATTTGAAGATTATATTTTTGGCCGACATTTTTTCTGACAAATTAGAATCAGAACTTCAAGCACTCTCATGTAAGACCCACTTTCTGGTATTTCATAAAGATAGTGTCATTGAGAATAAATCCTTACTTTCTCCCAAAAGTGGCTTCCAAAACTAGACAAGAAATGAATTTGCCTGTCTTCTTTCCCAATTTTTCCAATAAAGAAGAACATATGTTACATACTGTAGATGTGGGCTGACATCTCAGATTCTGCCTCCACCATACCAAGACCTTCAGAAAATTGGATCAATTGTTCATATCCTTCTCCAAGAAAAAGTTGGGGCAGCCAGTTTCTAAACACACTCAAGTTGGACAACAAATTGCATTTCCTTTGTCTATAATTCACTAGACATGTTTCTACAATCAAAGGCTAAAAGAGCATTCTACAAGAGCAATGGCAACCTCAACATCCTTTGCTAAACAAGTTCCTATAAGTGACATGTGCAGCAGCAACTTGGGCCTCAGTTCATACCTTGTGTCTAACTACAAATTAGATATGTAGTCTAGGATGTACGCCTGCCATATTCAGTGGTAACCTTCCTTGAGTCCACCCAGGTACCTGTCGGGTAGCTTGGGAATCCGTTCAACACGTTGAATCAGATGAAAAAGACAACATCAGATATTAAAGTTGTGAACTTTACCATAACGATACATCTGTGTTGTCGTCTTTTCATCTGGTTCAACTCCCCTCCCTCCTTTCCCCTTCCAAATCGTCATCGTCATTGTGCTTCTAAGGATCTGGCAGATCTTTTTTGGACCCGGTCTGATCTATATATATATATATATATATATATATATATATATATACACACACACACACACACACACACACACACACACACACACACACACACACACACACACACACACACACACACAAAACTTTTTATGGTCAGTCAGCAAACTCAATCTGAGGTAGTTCAGGTAAGAGAAGGGACTTGTGAGTAGGGGAGGAGTCAGCGCTGTAGGGATCCAAAGCTTTCTTATAAGGCACCAAGGTTAGATCCGGCCAGATCCGACAGCTCACATGTTGAACCAGACAAAAAAGAAGACAACACATGTATATCAGATCTGAAGTAGGAACTTCATTTGTCAGCAACCTTTGGGATACGGATCTGAGCCGGCAACTTCTATCACAGCATAGATCCGAGCTCCTAGCTCCTCCCTTTACCCATAATCCCCTACCAACCCTGACTGACCTCAGATCTAGTTTGCCGCTCTTCAAGCAACAGCTAGATTCCAGAGCTCTTGGTCTTTTTGTGAGAAAAAGAACGTTTTGATTTTTTCCTATATTCTCTTTGAGCGAGTGTCTGTGTGTGTTAGGTTCCCCTTAGAGCTAATCTCACCCCCTTTTAGCTTAAGTTAGCTTATTTTTTATCTTTTATCTCTCCTCCTGCCTCGCTGGTCGCAGTGTGTGTGTGTGTAGTGTGTAGAGGCCTAGCGGTGTGTTTCCTTTTAGTGATGTCCGATGCCCCAAAAGCCATTTTTTCGAAATGCACCGAGTGTGGCCACAAGCGTTCACCGGCTGATGGCCACACCCGGTGCGTTAGGTGCCTTGGGGTTGAACACCTCTCTTCGGGTTGCGCAATTTGCACTGCGCTCAACCCCAGGGCACTTATGATCAGAGGTCAAGCTGATTCTGGCGGGCCTTTTGCCCCCAGACCCAGCTCCGGCCTCCGGTACTTCTGTGACCGCTACCCAGTCCTCTGTAGTGGCCACTCCTGCCTCCCTCCCTCCGACCGGGACTCAACCTCCCACTGCGGCTCCGGAGGAGAGGGCGGCTAGGAAAGAGAAGCGGAGGGAGAAGCACCTTAAGCGGTGGGCCGAGGACTCCTCCTCGGCCCCTCCTGCCAAACAGGCTTCTCCCTCCAGGGTTGCTGGTTCGCCTCCTTCTCGGATCCGATCCCCTTGCTTCTCACCGGGACCCGAGGAGGAGGTAACCCGGTCCCCGTCGAGGTCATCGAGGTGGCACTCCAGGCCTGCCTCGGTGGCCTCCTCGAGGTCCACCTTCAGTATGTCAGATGCGGACATGGACCGGATGATGAGGAGGTTCATCCAGGCCCAGATGCAGATGGGAGTGTTTGTTTCCTCCGGGGAGCTTGACCCCTTTTTGCTCCTATCGCTCCTTCTCCACCCGCCTTCGGGTTCGGAGCTGTCGGAGCCGAGTCGCTGGATCCGGTGGGTCGGAGCCGACAGTGCTAGGCACTTCGCTCTGACGATTCCCTCGAGTTTGTCGGATCTGACCTCCCGGAACCGTGGGCCGAACTGATCCGAGGGACTCTGTGTGCTTTCGGCCCTGTCCTGGTCGGAGCACGCGGGTCCTTCGGATCTGATAGTCTCGCCCGGGTCCGATCCCGCCTCAGATCCGAGTGGGAGCCGGATCTTGGATCCGAGAGCGGCTCCCCTCGGCTTTCACGGTGGTGGAGAGGGTATTGTTGAGTGCATCCAGGCCTCCGGTCCTGGCTTCGGCTCCCCCCTGCACTCCCTCTCAGCTGGTCCTGGCTCCCCTCAGCCTGCCTTCGGGCAGCCTGCTTCAGCGCCTCTAGTTCCATTGGAACGGGATATTTCTGGTGAGGACTCCTCGACAGCCCCCGAGGAGGTTCCTCACAAGTCGGTGCAAGAGGAGGCACGTGGACTCCCCTGAGTCCCTCACCGAAGATACGGACTTGGATGAAGGGGAAGGCTCCCCACGGTCACCCCCCGAGGATGTCTCCTTTGGAGACATCATGGAAATGCTTAGAATCGGGGGGGGTGGTCTGCCCCCAAGGCTTCCTCCGATGAGTCCGTATTCCTAGAGGCGTTCGAGTCAGGGCCATCTACCTCTTGGGTGTCCCCTCCCCCCGACCCCTTGGTGGATCTTATAGCCACTACGGCTTGGAGGGAGCCGGACACTGTAGAGCCTGTTCCCAAGCGCCTGGACAAAATCTTGAGTCCCCCGACAGAGAGAACCCATTGGAGCAGAGATCCCCCTGTGGATGCCATGTTGGTGGCAGCAGCCACCAAGAGAGAGTTGGCTCAGGAGAGCCCCACGGTTCATCCGCCGAGCAAGGAGTCTCGCGCGATGGACCGCCTTGGGAAGCGGGCCTTCAGTTCAGCGACCTTCTCCATGAGGGCCCTGAACTATATGGCACATGTCATTCGGATGCAGCGGGATCTAATCAAAGAATACGCTGCTTCCCCCCCAGGGTCCATGTCGGAAGGGGACAAGCAACTGTACTCCTCCTGAATGTCCACCCTACGTTCTATTTCCAACACCTCTGTGCGGCTTTTGTCTCACGCCACTGAGGGAGCAGCTAGAGCAGGCGGAGTTGGGATGGTCATGAGGAGGCAAGCCTGGCTCCGACATTGTGACTTCTCGGAACCCTTTAAGGCGTCATTTGCGAATGCCCCTTTTGATGGTTCTATTTTCTTTGGCAAAACCGTTCGCGACACCCTTGTCCAGAGCGAGAAAGACGGGAAGACGTTGTCTGCCGTCGGAGTCCACTTCAATGCTCCCCAGAGGTCCTTTACCAAGAACCAAAAGGGTCAGAAGAAGATGTGGTTCCGGAAATCGCATCAATCCCAGTCCTCTCCGACAACCAGTCCTCTCGTGGCAGAGGAGGACAGGGAGGATGCTGCCCTAGAGGTAGAGGGGGTCCCAGGAATTTTGGGTCCAGAGAACCCTTCTCTGAGAGGCCCACTCAGAACCCCTGAGGGGTTGCCCGGCTGCTCCACTCTGGAGGCAGTCGGGGGACGTTTTTCGAGGCACCTAGCAATGTGGGAGTCCATAACAGATCGCTGGGTGCTTCGGGTTATATCCAGAGGCTACCAAATTCCCTTTCTTGTAACCCCCAGAATCAGAAGCCTCCCCGATGTACCACCCAATCAGAGGGAGGCGGCTGCAGAAATTCAGCAGCTCTTACAAAAAAGAGCCATCCAGCCCGTCCCCCCAGATCAGCTCGGATCAGGGTTTTACTCCAGGTTCTTTCTGGTGCCAAAAAAGATGGGGACGTGAGGCCCATCCTGGACCTCTCTCTCTTGAACCTGGCAGTACCAAAGGTAAAGTTCCGGATGGTCACACTGCAATCTATTCTCCCACTGCGGGAGAACGACTGGATGTGCTCAATAGACCTCAAGGATGCGTACTATCATATTCTGATAGACAGACGCCCAGGAGGTTTCTCCGCTCGGCTGGGAGCCAGCCATTTTCAGTTCAGGGCCCTTCCCTTCGGTCTCACCTCAGCCCCCAGGGTGTTCACCAAGGTCTTGGCAGCGATAGCGGCCCACCTGAGACTCCAGGGAATTCAGGTCTTTCCGTACCTAGACTGGCTCCTTACCGCCCCAACAAGGCATCTTCTTTGCTCATGCAGGGATTATTTCCTCAATCTGGCTCCACTCTTAGGGTTGACCATCAACATGGTCAAATCCTCCCTGGCTCCCCTCTTCTCTCGTCCACTGCTCAAGCAGTTCCTCAGAGGGGTCAAAAATGTGAGAACACCCAGGAGAGCTCCAACCCCAGCCTGGGACCTTAGCTTTGTCTTGGAGAAATTAACTCTACCTCCTTTTGAGCCAGCTGCTACTGCAGAATTAAAATTCTTTCTTGGAAAACAGCTTTCCTTTTAGCAATCACTTCAGCTAGAAGGGTATCTGAATTACAGGCCCTTATGGCAGTGGAGCCTTTCATCATCTTTCATGCGGACAGGGTGTCCCTCAGCACCAATCCATCCTTCATGCCCAAGGTGGTATCCATTGTGGGTCTAATTCAGTCCATTCATTTGCCAACTTTCTTTCCCAATCCACAGAATAAAGGGGAACGGATACTGCATTCCTTAGATGTGCACAGACAACTTAGATTCTACTTGGACAGTACTAAATCTCAAAGGAAATCTGAACAAGGGCTGGTGGCATTTGCTGCTGGGGCAGAGGGAAGGCTATTTTAAAGCAAACCATTTCTAAATGCATAAGCCATTGCATTCATTTCTGCTGTAAGCACCATGGAAAACCTATCCCCCAGGGGATCAGACCTCACTCCACCAGGGCTGCATCTACCTCTACAGCCTTTCTCAGCGGCGTCCCTACCAGAGACATCCTAGAAGCTGCTACCTAGAGTTCTGTACATACTTTCACCAAGCATTATCATTTGCCAATTTTCTCTAAATCCAGAGCTGGCTTTGCCACTGCAGTTTTGCAGGGCCTTATAGCTGGCCCTAATACTATCTAAATTCCTCCTCCCAACCATAGCTTTGGGAATCTACCCAAATGTAATAACTGCAACAGTGAAACACGAAGAACGTAGTACATTTGTCTACACTTACCATAAATGTAGATGTTCGAGTGTATTCACTGTTGTAGTCCTGGTTACCCTCCCTCCAGCCCTTTAACTTCTTTTGGCTATACCTCTACTTTCCTTCACTATGCTTAAAAGCCTTTTCGGTATATTTGCTTTTTTGTTGGAGGTATATCTTTTTGCTTTTCTATTTAATTGCTTCCCATTGGGGGGCACCTAACATCTGGGGCAAGAAAAACTGATGTAATGGCGTCTGCTGCATGTGTTATACCCCTGATGACCGGACGTCATGGAAGAAGGGACAGCAACTGAAGCAGGACCCAAGACTTTGTTAATCAGGCCAATTGAGGGCTACCTGCAAGCAAATAACCCAAATGTAATGACTGCAACAGTGAATACACTCAAACATCTTCATTTATATTAAGTGTACATAACTGTACTTTCAGGGTACACATATTTAATCTTGCCAAGAGTTAGAACCTCCAGTATTTTTTAGGGCTGATGTCCCTGCCAAGAAAAGACAAAAAGGCAAAGTATGTTTCGATCTGTCCTAATGATCCTCAAACAGAATGGCAAGAGTTTGCTCAGGACATGTTTTCTGCCTTTATTTTCCTGAAGCCTCCTCAAGGGGTTTCGGTGCCTGCTCTTCCGTGGACCTCTACCCCTTCTAAACGGCCTAGGGAACTGGAGTCCTCAGATAAGGATTCAGAGTCTGAGGGGGTCCTTGTCATATTCTTCCCTGGTGACTTCCCTTTCCCTTATGGTTCTGATGAGGAGGAGTGTATTAGCCTGGAGTCTCCTTTTGAGGAATTGTCCTTTCTGGACACAGTTGGTAGGATGCTGGAATACTTAAGTGGGATTTCTGTCAAGTGTCTGACGTTCAGAGGAGATATTATGAGTTGCTTCAGGTGGATACTCCTAAACCATCTACAGTACCTCCTGTGTTGGCTACCTTGTTAGACACTTTCATTGCTGCTTCCAAGTCTCCTGATTCTCAGCCTTATGCTCCCAAGAAACCTGATAGGTTCTGTAAGGTCACTGAGGATTGTCAGTTTTTAATCTCCTTCTGCTGATCCTGCTGTAGTGTCAGTCTCTTCTGACAAACCTTCGAAGCTGTTGCCATCATATAAAGTTTTGCCTTCTGATAAAGATAGTAGGGCAATGGAGAAGATTGCTAAGAAGGTTTACACTCCTTCTACTTTGGCCTTTAGGGCTATTAATTACCAGATCCTCATGTCCAGCTATCCTCTCACTTTGATTATGTATGCTTGTCGAGTTATTTCTGACCTCCCTGATTCTGAAGGCAGATCTCCTGCCTTATCTAATTTGGGTTCTGCTTCTCAAGTGGCTCACCACTCTATTAAGTGTAGCTATGATGCTGCTGGTGTATCTTCCAGGGCTACAGCTTTTGGGTCTGTCATGAGGCATTATTCCTGGCTTTGTCGCCAGTCTTTTGCCTGAGGACATTAAGGCCAAGCTGTTGGATGCTCCTTTGGATAATGACATCCTTTTTGGGACTGCTACTGGACTGTTTTTGTCTTCAAGAGAAATGCAAAGCCTTGCAGGACCGTAATTTTTGTTTTGTTTTTCCTATCCCTATGTTCCAGAGAAATTGCCCTTCTACATCTACTTTTGTCTGCAGGCAACTCCTCCAAGTTTCCAAGGGCACGAAGAATGGTAGACGAGCCTCTACTGCTAAGGCTTCAGACATCTGTGGCCCATAAGCCTTCTTTATCTGATAAGCCTGCATCTCTTTGACACCCCCACACACACACACACACACACACACACACACACACTTAGACCAGGTATTTTGTACCTTTGTCTTCTAAATTGGTGTCTCATCACTTCAGACTCTTGGATTCTTTCTTTCATCTGTCAGGGTTTCTTCATGGTATGGAAGTCTCTCAACCTCCTCTAGAGCAACTTAATATCCCCACAGGTTCTAGAGTCCATGGTGAACCAAATAACCATTCAACCGTTTCCCCCTCTCCAAGTATGAAAATGTTTTTATTCCAGGACATTTCTGGTTCCTCAAAAGGAGGGCACTTGAAGACCTGTTTTTGGATCTCTCCCTGCTTAACACATTTCTTAAGGCCCCCCTCTTTTTGGATACTTGCACTTTAAGCCTTATTTCCTCTTTTACTACCCCAGGCTTTTGGTGTCTTTAGATCTAAGAATAAGCTATTATAGCCCTGTATACCTTCTTTTCAGGATGTTTGTACCTTTCTCATTTCTTCCTCTTATTTTCAGTTCTCTGATTTACTCTTTGGCCTCTCTACTGCCCCAAGGATATTCACAAAATGCCTGGCTCCTGTGATTGCTTTCTGCAGGCTCCAAGGCATTCATATTTTTCTTTATCTAGATGATCTGTTGCTTCTGGCACCTTCTCCCAGTCACCTGTTACCATACCTCTCAGCCCATGAGAAATAGGTACAAATCTGTACGCGGATTAACATAACATTTGCATACATAATTATGCAACCCCGCCCACTCCAGTGGACTTGTGGGATACAAACTTTCAAATGCAAACCGAAAAACAGACAACCAAAATACGGCACCAGAGTCCCCCTGGAGCCATCCAATGTCCCATTACCTGGCTGTTTCACCCCATTTACCAGCAACACTAATGTCTGCATACTGCTTTACTTCTACAATGATTATCTGGATTTTATTTCTACATTTTATAGCACAATGCACAAACACTAATAGACATCTGCTAAACAAAGCAATACTGTCTCACAATGAAAATAGACTTGGCATTAAAACTTGTCTGCCCTTGAAACTCACATTCATTGAAACAGCATTGAAACCCATACCACATCCAAAGAAAATGCATCTGGCCAGTTGTGGATAAAGGTTACCTTTGGGCTGTTGTCAAATCATAGGCCCCTTGCACACAAAACAGGAAACATACATGTGTTCTTTGATGCATCTTTTTGACTTTATAATATATTCCTTGTATAATGCAGCACACTTCTTAGACTTAGAGCATTTTAAATTTATTGTTTGAACATTTTTACAGTAGGCAATGAAACAAAATGCATGAACGAATAAAGACAAAACTGCCCAATTTAGAACATTTCCATCATAATAGTCTACTTACAAACACAGGCGCACACACACACACACACACACACACACACACACACACACACACACACACAAAAAAAAAATATATATATATATATATATATATATATATATATATATATATATATATATATGTGTGTATATGTATATATATATATATATATATATATATATATATATATATATATATATATAGTGGGGTATTCCTCAGGGAGATCTTTTTCCTCCTGTCTGAACGGGCAGCTCTCTCTCCTTTTCCAGAGTGCCATGCCATCTGGCGTGGAAGATGGACACCCTTTCTTTTCCTTGGACGGGGATGTTCCTTTATGCTTTCCCTCCTCTTTCTGTACTTCCAAGAGTTCAGCAGAAGATTCAGCAGGACTCCCCAACACTCTTGCTAGTGACTCTCTGTGGCCAAGACAACACTGACCCCCTCCCCAATGCATCTGTCCAAGGACAGTCACCACAAGTTAACTCATTGGTTAGATGTCCTCACACAGGATGGGTTTGTCTGTTTCCACGCAGACCATCTTTTCCTGGATTTCTAAGGCCTTTTCCTTTTGTTATTGTTTTCATGGCAAATCTTTGTCTGCTTATGTTAGAGATCATTCCACTAGAGCAGTTGCCACTTCTGGTGCTTTCTTCAAGGGACTGGACATCAATTCCATCCTTGAAGCTGCTACTTGGTCTTGAGTGCATACCTTTAAGCATTGGAAGTCGGAAATTGCTTCTAGGGCCAGAGCAGATTTTGCTAGAACTATTTTATATAGGTTTGTTGAGGGCTTTTCTCAGCCTTCCACCTCCCATTCTGTTTCTTGAACTTTTTTTACTCTCCCTATAGAAAAGAATGTTGCAGCAGTGATATAGAAGGACATAGTGCAGTTGTGTAAAATCTTACCATAACAGTAGTCATCGTCCTCTTTTTTGTGTGTACTTACACGCACACACACCCCTTCCGCCCCTTCCATACTTTGCATTTCTGATGTCTGGAAGAATGTTGTTACTTTTTTGTGTTTTCTCGGAAATATATACTGTTTTTGCTGGCAAAGCAAGTAATACAGGTAATTTTTGTATTTACTGTTGAGAGACGCATGGTGTTGCACTGATGGGCTGAGATAGGGTTCCCCTTGACCATTCTGCAGGTGGTAACAGAAGGACATGTTCTCATTTTAACATCAGTCACTGAACATATGATCTTTTTTTGGTGTTGGTGATGTCTCCCACTATGGGTTGAGAAATATTTCCCATTCACCCTTCTGTGAGAAACTGTTCCTTTATCTAACTTTTATTAACTTTTTTCATCATTCTGGAAGACGTTTTACAAACTAGTACCTGGGATCATGAAAAAGTTGTGTTATAGAGTGTTTTAACCTATGTCATAATGTTTCTTGATGTTTACTGACTTTAGGATTTTTGGAGGGTTGTCCTTGAGACTTTACTGAATATGTGAATTTCACAGTTGTACATACCCAGCCAACAAGTGTAAAATAGATAAATATTTTAATTTATATTTCATATTTACAAATTCATCTCTATATTTCTTAGTCCTTCAGCCTTAGTTTAGCTACCAGAGACTTGGCAAAGGGGCCATTCTGTGTGACACTTCTATCTGAAATCATTAGTTTGGTTTCCGCATATCAGCTAGCTCCCAACTTTGCAGGTAAAGTTAACATAATGTAGACCGGTAACAGGATTTATAAACAGAAGGGCTGTGCTCATCCAATTTGTAAGAAGTCTAAAATGATTAAACTTTTTGCAATAACCACCAAGTATTAGAAAAGTTAAATATTTCTTTTTCATGTGATGCAAGTTAAGTGCCCAGTAGTGTATCATTTAATTGAAGGTAGCTTTGACTGGAGAACAAATGGTTGAAACAAATGACCAAAGTTACATCACTAAAAAGCCATTTCATCAAAAAGTGCTGACGTCTGTAGATGGTGTTTGTGGTTTTGCTTTTGCTCAAAGTAGTTTGGGGGGGGGGGGGTCAGAATTTAGAAGATTTTGTATGGATTGGCAATACCCATGATCATGGTGCATTCTAGACTTTGTAGAAGTTTGTGTTCTAGCACTGACTTACTGTATATGGTGGTTTTCTTTTTACCACTGGTGTGTGACCATGGAATTAGAGTATATAATTAAGGGGGTATGGGGTGGAGTGGGGCTTCCCCTCTGCAAAGAAATGTTTTTGTGGTATATAGGTTCATAGATTAGTACTAGGTTAACTGACCTTGCGAGCCATTTTAAGCCTAGCCAGTTATCCCCTGTGAGATTCAAACCCTGTACCTTGTGTTTGTAAGGCAAACACCTTAACCATTAGGCCACCCTCACATTCAAGAAAGCTTACAAACAATAGAATGTTTTTGAAACAGCTTTTCAATCAGATGTATTTTCAGTCAAATGTTTTGGTCCTATTTTCTGAGAATTTATACTTCAGTCAAAGAAGTTACCTTCGACAAAATGATACAAGATGTTTGCACCCATATGGCCACTAGCTTAGAACATGATTGATAGCTTCTGAAAAATGAGGGAAAATAATGTTAAGTAGGTAAAAAGATTTAGTAGACGTGAAGTGACTAAGGTCTTCTTGGCAGAAACATTTGCTTCCATGTCGGAAGAGGCACTTGAGCAGATTATGCAGGTTCACGTTCAAGAAAATTTACAAACAATACTTCAAGCATAGATTTGTTCATAGTTAATTAAACAATACAGTCCATTCTATCTCTATTCAGAAATGATGATTGGATGTGCTCTGTAGATCTCCATGATGCCTACTATTACATAAAGCTTCAGTGGCAGTCCAAGGGATTACTCTGTTTCAGAGTGCTGGCATTTGGTCTCACTACAACCCCCCCCCCCCCCTTTCAGGTGTTCACCAAGATGATGGTAGTGGTGACAGCCTTTTTTGGGATTCAAGGGATCCAAGTGTTCCCATATCTAGATGATTGGATTCTAACTGCTGCCTCCAGAGATCTACTCCTAGCACATCAGTTAATTCCTGCTACTACTGACCTACCTAGACATCTCTATAAACACAAACAAGAGCAAACTACAGCCTACCAAATCCATAGAATTCATAGGCTGCAAAATAGACACTGTACATCAGATAGCAAAATGACCCACAGCACAGGTCAAATCAATCAGATCAGTTGCTCTTCAGGTAATAAATTATCCCAACCCCAGGTTAGACTGATATTATGCCTCCTAAGTTTAATGGCTTCCTCCATTGTGATGGTTCCTTTAGCCAGCTATCACATGAGAGTTCTACAGTGGACATTAGCTGTGCAGTGGTCTCAGAAAAATCATCCCCCTTCACTACAAAATGCATCTTGCACAGGTCTGCAGGAACCACAGTCATTGGTGGATTTCATCCAGCTTGGTTACTCAGGGCAGACTCTTCCATCCTGCAGTACCCAAAGCCACAGTGACCACAGACGCATCCCTTCCTGGGAAGGGCATTTCGAAGAGAGAACAGTCCATGGAACATGGCCCTCAATAGAGGTCAACCTTCACATCACTGTCTTGGAGTTGAGCGGTCCTCTTTAGGTTGCAGTCACTTTAAGACCATCTACCAAGTATTGTGATTGCCATACATTCAGACAATATGTCAGTGGCTTGGTACATCAGCAAACAGGGTGGAACCTGATTGTACGTTCTTTGTCATGAAGCCATGAGAATCTGGCAGTGGGTGATATCTTTGAACCACTTTCTAGTAGCAACACATATACCTGGGACATCCAGCATCCTGGCGGACAAACTGACCAGAACTATACTACTGCCTCATGAGTGGTCTTGCAACAAAACAGTGGCAACAGAGATCTTCAGCCACTGTGGACAAACTTGCTGCAGCCTTTTCACTTCTTGCCTAAACAACAAATGTAGAAGTTACTTTGCCATCATCTCTGCACAGGGTCAGTCATAGAGAGATGCTCTAGTCCATCTTTGGCCCCCCAGTTTCCTGTATGTCTTTCCCCCAATGTTCTTCGTGTTTCACTTTTGCAGTCATCACATTTGGGTTATCTGCTTGCAGTAGGCCTCAGTCAGCCTGATTAACAAAGTCTTGGGTTCTGTGTCAGTTGCTGTCCCTTCTTCCATGACGTCAGGTCGTCAGGGGTATAAAACATGCAGCCGACGCCATTACACCAGTCTTTCTTGCCGTGCAGTGCCCGAAGCAAAAGCAGTTCGCAAGTGCCGGTCGGCCAACTCCTGAAATTCTCGTTTTTGAGTTTCAGAACCGAAGTCTTCAACTAAAGCTAAGTACCCCATTGGGGAAGCTTTTTCTTGCTCCTTACCGATGTCAGTAAAAGTTGATGATTGCATTTCTTGTGGAAAGCAAATACCTCACAAAGAATTTCATTCATACTGTATTCCTTGCCTAGGCCCTGACTACAACGTACCTTGCTGTCAGTTTTGTGCTTTATTTAATCAACGCACTATCCGTCGTCAGTACATTTTCGCCTTTAAATATTTCAGTTCTCAGTTCAATTATCCAGAAATGTCATCGGTAAGCCATCCGACTACCAGAATTCCGAAAAAACGCAAAGATAAAGACAGAGACAGGCTGCCTAGGTCCAAAGCTGCCGACGACGCTTCTCCTAAGCCAGTCGCCATTTCGCCAATACTCAGTGAGGCGCTTTCACAGCCCCTGATAGCCGCTACGTCTGATTCGCAGGCCTCTACTGAGACCCAATTCAGAGTCCGGTATGCCACGAGATGCTTCAACTGTGGAACCTGCGGATGCCTCTACCTTGGATGGGTCTGGTGCCGCTGTGCAGGCACCGGCTTCTGAGGGTGTATTCAGGCCTACAGACTTACATATTACACCGACGCCTTCTTTAAGGCCTGAACCTCGAACCATGCCTAGAAAACAGACACTCAGGCCTCATGCTCAGGCCTCTATGCCTAAAAAACAAATGATAAAAATGGCTGAAGATCTTATAACTTTAATCAGGGGAAGCCAACCACCCTCTTCTAAGAAACCTAGGACTGAAATCGTTTATGAATCTTCTGACCAGGATTCTGATTTTTCTGATTCTTCTGATGATCTGGATCTACCCTTATCTACTTATGAGGATTCTGATGCAGAGGACTCTATTCCCTCTGCTTCCCCTCCAGAGGATTTTTCTTTTGATGAAACCTTGCACACTCTAAGGGAGCATTTTCACTGGGAAAGCCAGGATTTTTCTGATTAGGGATTTCTTACTCTTGCCTCAGCATAGGCCTTTAGCTGTACCTCCTGTACTAGACATTGTTGATTATGCCTTTTTGGAATCTAATTTGGCCCCTGATTCTTTGCCTACTGCTCCCAGAAAACCTGACCGATATTACAGGGTTCCTGATTCTCACAAGTTCCATTTTAAAAATCCTATTGCGGACCCAGAGACTATTTCACAGGGACTCAAGGGCATTAAGGCCTCTACTGCCAAAAACCCTACCCCTTCTGATAGAGACTCCAGGGCGCTGGATAGATGGGGTAAGAAGGTTTACACTTCTGCAACCTTGGCCATTAGGGCCTTAAACTGTCAGTTTCATATGTTAAAGTATCAACAACATATTATTGGATTGCTTAAACAGAAAATGATGTTGATTCCTGACTGTGCTGAAAATAAGGAATTACAGGATTTAATGCATTCTGCTGAGCAGGTTGGAAAACATACTTTGCAATGTGGGTTTGATTCTTTAGAGGCCTCTTGCAGGGCTGCTGTCACTGGGTCTGTACTCAGAAGGCATGCTTGGCTTAAGGAGCAATCTTTGCGTGATCATGTTAAAGCTAAACTGTTGGAGGCTCCCTTAAATCAGGGCCGCCTGTTTGGCAGCAAAGCTGAGGAAGTTCTTAAAAAGATGGAAGATAAAGATAAATCTATGCAAACTGTTAAAGATTTATTACAAGTTCAGGCTCCAAGATTTAGTAGGCATTGGCCCTCTAGGAACTGGTCCTTTGCAGCCCTTTCCAGGCCTTCTCGAGCCAAACCCAGACACAGCAGAAATCCCAGGTTTCAGTCCCAGGGTACGCACAAGACTAAGCAGTGGGGAGGTTCCGCTTCCAAATCTGGGAGTAGTAAGACTCCCCCCTCTGGAAAACTGTCTCAATGACTTGATTTTAAAACTTCCAAGCACTTCTCAACAGAATGCTCCTTTAGGGGGAAAGATTGGTCTGCAGGCCAAAAACTGGACACTCATTACCCAGGACAAATAGGTTTTAAATATAGTGTCCCAAGGATACAGATTTCACTTCCACACATTACCAATGCCAAAAGGTTGGCCAGATCTACCCCCAAATCAGTGGGCAGAGGCTCAAAAGCAAATACTCTCCTTTTAAACATAAAGGCTATTCAGACTGTACCAGAAGAGGAAAAAGGACAAGGTTTCTACTCAAGACTTTTCCTGGTACCCAGAAAAGACAATTCATGGCATCCTATTCTGGACCTGTCTACTCTAAACACCTTTTTGGTGATTCCAAAATTCAAGATGCTGACTCTTCACCAGTTGCTTCCTATGCTAGGAAAAGATGCCTGGATGGTAACACTCTATTTAAAGGAAGCATACCTGCACATCCCAATCAGGGAATCTTGCAGAAGATACCTACGCTTCAAAGCAGGCTACAGTCACTACCAGTTCTCTGCACTGCCCTTTGGCTTATTTACTGCGCCCAGGGTATTCACAAAGTGCCTAGCCCCAGTCATCGCATTTTGCAGGCAAAGAAATATTCGAATATACCCATACCTGGACGATTGTTTAATTCAGGCAGAAAGCCAGAACATACTTTTGAATCATCTGGCCGTTGTACAAAGGGTGCTAACTTGTCTGGGGTACACCATAAACGAAAAGAAATCATACCCGGTACTCTGTCAACAAATCATATTCCTGGGAGCAAGCTTGAATACAACTTTCCAGATGGCTTTCCTCACGCCACAGAAACAAATTCATTTGACAACCTACTTCAAACAAGTGGCCACAAAAACCCTACTATATCTGCAAGACAAATACTGCAAGCCTTGGGGTACATGGCCTCCAGCATTCTTCTGATTCCATATGCAAGACTGCATATGAGGAAGCTACAGTGGTATCTAAAAAGCCTATGGTGTCAACATTCTCAGGATCTAGAAGGAATGATTCCTATTATACCTTGCCTACGCCTAGAGTTTCTTTGGTGGGCAGAGGCCTGCCACCAAAATGAGGGACTTCCATTCACACCACCCCCTGCTGCCCAAAACTTAACAACAGACGCATCAGATTATGCATGGGGGGGGGCTCAACTGGCAGGGAAGTGCATTCAGGGCAATGGAGCCCAAGTCAAATACACTTGCATATCAATCAAAAAGAAATGTTAGCTGTACAGCGTGCTCTGACAGCCTTCAAGGACCACATTCTTCCAGGACAATTAATGATAAAGATGGACAACACCACTGTTATGTGGTACATAACCAACCTTGGGGGGTACACATTCTTACCCCTTATGCAGACTAGCCATGGCATTGTGGAACACAGCCCTGAGCTGCCAAGTGCATCAACAAGCTCAATTCCTGCCAGGAAAACTACACTGGTAGACGAACTAAGCAGAAACCTCATGGACCCACACGAGTGGAAGCTGGAACCAAGGATTTTCAACATGTTGACAAGAAAATGGGGGAGCCCAGATATAGACCTGTTTGCCTCCCCCCAGAACTATCGATTGGACAAATTTTGCACAAGGACTCACCACAAAAAAGCTTGGAAAGTGGATGCTCTGTCCTTCAGCTGGAAAAATGCCTTTCCTCCTCTGCCTCTGCTCTCCAAAGTACTACTAAAGATCAAACAAGACAAATCAAGGACGATTTTGATTGCACCAGACTGGCCACACCAACATTGGTACCCCCCTCTTGCGCAGTGTGTCACTATTGGCCCCATGGCACCTGCCTCAGGCTCCTACCCTATTGTCTCAGCAGGAGAACCAGATTCTGCACCCTCAGCTTCATACACTGAACCTGGCTAATTACCTAATCTCTTATTTACCATCCCTCAGTAAACCAGTGATGGGTATCATTTTAGAGGCAAGGAGGCCTAGTACTAGAAAATCTTATGCTGAAAAATGGAAAAGATTCTGTGCCTGGAACTAGTCTCAAGGGATGAGCACAGCAGTGTCCAATTTACCTCAGATTTTATAATACTTAACTGAGATGCTTCACAAGGGCCTGTCTTTCTCCTCCATCAAAATTCACGCCTCAGCCATTTCAGCTTATTATTACACAGAACCTCCCCTCTTCTCTCATCCACTGCTTAAGCAGTTCCTCAGAGGGGCCAAAAATCTACGACCACCCAGGAGAGCCCCAACTCCAGCCTGGGACCTTAACTTTGTATTGGAAAAGCTCATCCTTCCTCCTTTCGAGCCAGCTGCCACTGCGGATTTAAAATTCCTCTCTTGGAAAACAGCTTTTCTTTTAGGAATCACTTCAGCAAGAAGGGTATCTGAATTACAGGCCCTCATGGCAGTGGAGCGTTTCATCATCTTTCATGCGGACAGGGTGTCCCTCAGGACCAATCCCTCCTTCATGCCCAAGGTGGTATCCAGTGTGGCTCTTAATCAGTCCATTCATTTTCCAACCTTCTTTCCTAACCCACAGAACAAAGGGGAATGGATACTGCACTCCTTAGACGTGCACAGAACTTAGATTCTAACTTGGACAGGACTAAACCTCAAAGGAAATCTGACCAACTGCTGGTGGCATTTGCTGCAGAGGCAGAGGGGAAGGCTATTTCAAAGCAAACCATTTGCAAATGGATAGGCCATTGCATTAATTTCTGCTGCAAGCACCATGGAAAACCTATCCCACAGGGGAACAGACCCCACTCAACCAGGGCTGCATCTACCTCTACAGCCTTTCACAGAGATGTCCTTACCAGGGACATCCTAGAAGCTGCTATCTGGAGTTCAGTACATACTTTCTCCAAGCAATACCGTCTGCCAATTTTTCTCTAAATCCAGAGCTGGCTTTGCCACTGCAGTCTTACAGGGCCTTATAGCTGGGCCTAATGCTGTCTAAATTCCTCCTCCTATCCTTAGCTTTGGGAATCTACCCAAATGTGATGACTGCAACAGTGAAACACGAGGAACATAGTACAGTTGTGTACACTTACCATAAATGTAGATGTTCGAGTGTATTCACTGTTGCAGTCCTGGTTACCCTCCCTCCAGCCCCCTTTCTTCTTTTGGCTATACCTCTACTCTACTTTACTATGCTCAAAAGCTTTTTGCTGTATTTGCTTTTTTGTTGGAGGTATAACCTTGTATATTTATAGATTTAATTGCTTCCCATTAGGGGGGCACCTGACATCTGCGGCAAGAAAAACTGATGCAATGGCATCGGCTGCATGTTTTATACCCCTGACGACCTGACGTCATGGAAGAAGGGACAGCAACCGACGCAGGACCCAAGACTTTGTTAATCAGGCCAGCTGAGGGCTACTGCAAGCAGATAACCCAAATGTGATGACTGCAACAGTGAATACACTCGAACATCTACATTTGTGGTAAGTGTACACAACTGTACTTTCCTCTTATTACCAAGTTCATTCAGAAGGCAATGGAGTGCAAGAACAGAGTAATCCTCATTGCCACGTTCTGGCCTCAGCAGGTATGGTTTCCCTTTCTTTGGCCTTACCTTGTTCTCCTACCATAGGTTCATAGATTAGTACTAAGCTAACTGCCCTTGCGAGCCATTTTAAGCCTAGCCAATTATCCCCTGTGAGATTCAAACCCTGTACCTTGTGTTTGTAAGGCAAACACCTTAACCATTAGGCCACCCTCCCAACCCATGAGTGCTGGATGCATTCCTGATCTCCTCACGCACCCCTATGGGTTGCCTGTACCAGACCTAAAGATCCTAAAACTAACCTCATGTTTTCTCCAATTCTAATAATTGCCAGGGATGTCAGGCTTTTCTACCCATAATACGAATCGTATCCTTCTCGCAAAGGAATTCTACAAAAAAAGACCTAAATCAGTAAATGGAAGTATTTCTCCATCTGGAAGTCCTCTGATCGACTAGATCCATTCTCAGCACTTTTTCCAAAAATTTTAGAATTTCTTTCTGAACTTTTCATGGATGGCTGGGTCACGTTATTCAGCAATTAAAGTACAATTGGCAGCCATTCAGAGTTTCCACATAGGGTTCAACAATGCTCCCATTGCTTCCCTCAACATTTTCAAGGCTGTTCTAAGAGGTACCTTTTTACTGAGATCTCCATTTCATGATACAATTCCTCTGTAGGATTTTGCTTTATTCTTTAACTCTGAAACCTTTCGAAGCAGCAGCGTACACAAATATGAAGCTTCTTTATTTGAAGATTATATTTTTGGCCGACATTTTTTCTGACAAATTAGAATCAGAACTTCAAGCACTCTCATGTAAGACCCACTTTCTGGTATTTCATAAAGATAGTGTCATTGAGAATAAATCCTTACTTTCTCCCAAAAGTGGCTTCCAAAACTAGACAAGAAATGAATTTGCCTGTCTTCTTTCCCAATTTTTCCAATAAAGAAGAACATATGTTACATACTGTAGATGTGGGCTGACATCTCAGATTCTGCCTCCACCATACCAAGACCTTCAGAAAATTGGATCAATTGTTCATATCCTTCTCCAAGAAAAAGTTGGGGCAGCCAGTTTCTAAACACACTCAAGTTGGACAACAAATTGCATTTCCTTTGTCTATAATTCACTAGACATGTTTCTACAATCAAAGGCTAAAAGAGCATTCTACAAGAGCAATGGCAACCTCAACATCCTTTGCTAAACAAGTTCCTATAAGTGACATGTGCAGCAGCAACTTGGGCCTCAGTTCATACCTTGTGTCTAACTACAAATTAGATATGTAGTCTAGGATGTACGCTCTGCCATATTCAGTGGTAACCTTCCTTGAGTCCACCCAGGTACCTGTCGGGTAGCTTGGGAATCCGTCCAACACGTTGAATCAGATGAAAAAAGACAACATCAGATATTAAAGTTGTGAACTTTACCATAACGATACATCTGTGTTGTCGTCTTTTCATCTGGTTCAACTCCCCTCCCTCCTTTCCCCTTCCAAATCGTCATCGTCATTGTGCTTCTAAGGATCTGGCAGATCTTTTTTGGACCCGGTCTGATCTATATATATATATATATATATATATATATATATATATACACACACACACACACACACACACACACACACACACACACACACACACACACACACACAAAACTTTTTATGGTCAGTCAGCAAACTCAATCTGAGGTAGTTCAGGTAAGAGAAGGGACTTGTGAGTAGGGGAGGAGTCAGCGCTGTAGGGATCCAAAGCTTTCTTATAAGGCACCAAGGTTAGATCCGGCCAGATCCGACAGCTCACATGTTGAACCAGACAAAAAAGAAGACAACACATGTATATCAGATCTGAAGTAGGAACTTCATTTGTCAGCAACCTTTGGGATACGGATCTGAGCCGGCAACTTCTATCACAGCATAGATCCGAGCTCCTAGCTCCTCCCTTTACCCATAATCCCCTACCAACCCTGACTGACCTCAGATCTAGTTTGCCGCTCTTCAAGCAACAGCTAGATTCCAGAGCTCTTGGTCTTTTTGTGAGAAAAAGAACGTTTTGATTTTTTTCCTATATTCTCTTTGAGCGAGTGTCTGTGTGTGTTAGGTTCCCCTTAGAGCTAATCTCACCCCCTTTTAGCTTAAGTTAGCTTATTTTTTATCTTTTATCTCTCCTCCCTGCCCTCGCTGGTCGCAGTGTGTGTGTGTGTAGTGTGTAGAGGCCTAGCGGGTGTGTTTCCTTTTAGTGATGTCGGAGGCCCCTAAAGCCATTTTTTCGAAATGCACCGAGTGTGGCCACAAGCTTTCACCGGCTGATGGCCACACCCGGTGCGTTAGGTGCCTTGGGGTTGAACACCTCTCCTCGGGTTGCGCGATTTGCACTGCGTTCAACCCCAGGGCACTTAAGGATCAGAGGTCGAAGCTGATTCTGGCGGGCCTTTTACCCCCAGACCCAGCTTCGGCCTCCGGTACTTCTGTGACAGCTACCCAGTCCTCAGTAGTGGCCACTCCTGCCTCCCTCCCTCCGACCGGGACTCAACCTCCCACTGCGGCTCCGGAGGAGAGGGAGGCCAGGAAAGAGAAGCGGAGGGAGAAGCACCTTAAGCGGTGGGCCGAGGACTCCTCCTCGGCCCCGCCTGCCAAACTGGCTTCTCCCTCCAGGGTTGCTGGTTCGCCTCCTCCTCGGATCCGATCCCCTTGCTTCTCACCGGGACCCGAGGAGGAGGTAACCCGGTCCCCGTCGAGGTCATCAAGGTGGCACTCCAGGCCTGCCTCGGTGGCCTCCTCGAGGTCCACCTTCAGTATGTCAGATGCGGACATGGACCGGATGATGAGGAGGTTCATCCAGGCCCAGATGCAGATGGGAGTGTTTGCCTCCTCCGGGAGCTTGACCCCCTTTTTTGCTCCTATCGCTCCTTCTCCGACCCGCCTTTCGGGTTCGGAGCTGTCGGAGCCGAGTCGCGTTGGATCCGGGGTGGGTCGGAGCCGACAGTGCTAGGCACTTCGGCTCTGACGATTCCCTCGAGTTTGTCGGATCTGACCTCTCGGAACCGTGGGCCGAACTTCGGATCCGAGGGACTCTGTGTGCTTTCGGCCCTGTCCTGGTCGGAGCACGCGGGTCCTTCGGATCTGATAGTCTCGGCTCCGGGTCCGATCCCCGCCTCAGATCCGAGTGGGAGCCGGATCTTGGATCCGTCAGAGAGCGGCTCCCCCTCGGCTTTCACGGTGGTGGAGAGGGTATTGTTGAGTGCATCCAGGCCTCCGGTCCTGGCTTCGGCTCCCCCCTGCACTCCCTCTCAGCTGGTCCTGGCTCCCCTCAGCCTGCCTTCGGGGCAGCCTGCTTCAGCGCCTCTAGTTCCATTGGAACGGGATATTGCTGGTGAGGACTCCTCGGACAGCCCCCCCCGAGGAGGTTCCTCACAAGTCGAAGTGCAAGAGGAGGCACGTGGACTCCCCTGAGTCCCTCACCGAAGATACGGACTTGGATGAAGGGGAAGGCTCCCCACGGTCACCCCCCGAGGATGTCTCCTTTGGAGACATCATGGAAATGCTTAGAATCGGGGGGGGTGGTCTGCCCCCAAGGCTTCCTCCGATGAGTCCGTATTCCTAGAGGCGTTCGAGTCAGGGCCATCTACCTCTTGGGTGTCCCCTCCCCCCGACCCCTTGGTGGATCTTATAGCCACTAGGGCTTGGAGGGAGCCGGACACTGTAGAGCCTGTTCCCAAGCGCCTGGACAAAATCTTGAGTCCCCCGACAGAGAGAACCCATTGGAGCAGAGGTCCCCCTGTGGATGCCATGTTGGTGGCAGCAGCCACCAAGAGAGAGTTGGCTCAGGAGAGCCCCACGGTTCATCCGCCGAGCAAGGAGTCTCGCGCGATGGACCGCCTTGGGAAGCGGGCCTTCAGTTCAGCGACCTTCTCCATGAGGGCCCTGAACTATATGGCACATGTCATTCGGATGCAGCGGGATCTAATCAAAGAATACGCTGCTTCCCCCCCAGGGTCCATGTCGGAAGGGGACAAGCAACTGTACTCCTCCTGAATGTCCACCCTACGTTCTATTTCCAACACCTCTGTGCGGCTTTTGTCTCACGCCACTGAGGGAGCAGCTAGAGCAGGCGGAGTTGGGATGGTCATGAGGAGGCAAGCCTGGCTCCGACATTGTGACTTCTCGGAACCCTTTAAGGCGTCATTTGCGAATGCCCCTTTTGATGGTTCTATTTTCTTTGGCAAAACCGTTCGCGACACCCTTGTCCAGAGCGAGAAAGACGGGAAGACGTTGTCTGCCGTCGGAGTCCACTTCAATGCTCCCCAGAGGTCCTTTACCAAGAACCAAAAGGGTCAGAAGAAGATGTGGTTCCGGAAATCGCATCAATCCCAGTCCTCTCCGACAACCAGTCCTCTCGTGGCAGAGGAGGACAGGGAGGATGCTGCCCTAGAGGTAGAGGGGGTCCCAGGAATTTTGGGTCCAGAGAACCCTTCTCTGAGAGGCCCACTCAGAACCCCTGAGGGGTTGCCCGGCTGCTCCACTCTGGAGGCAGTCGGGGGACGTTTTTCGAGGCACCTAGCAATGTGGGAGTCCATAACAGATCGCTGGGTGCTTCGGGTTATATCCAGAGGCTACCAAATTCCCTTTCTTGTAACCCCCAGAATCAGAAGCCTCCCCGATGTACCACCCAATCAGAGGGAGGCGGCTGCTGCAGAAATTCAGCAGCTCTTACAAAAAAGAGCCATCCAGCCCGTCCCCCCAGATCAGCTCGGATCAGGGTTTTACTCCAGGTTCTTTCTGGTGCCAAAAAAGATGGGGACGTGAGGCCCATCCTGGACCTCTCTCTCTTGAACCTGGCAGTACCAAAGGTAAAGTTCCGGATGGTCACACTGCAATCTATTCTCCCACTGCGGGAGAACGACTGGATGTGCTCAATAGACCTCAAGGATGCGTACTATCATATTCTGATAGACAGACGCTCCAGGAGGTTTCTCCGCTTCCGGCTGGGAGCCAGCCATTTTCAGTTCAGGGCCCTTCCCTTCGGTCTCACCTCAGCCCCCAGGGTGTTCACCAAGGTCTTGGCAGCGATAGCGGCCCACCTGAGACTCCAGGGAATTCAGGTCTTTCCGTACCTAGACTGGCTCCTTACCGCCCCAACAAGGCATCTTCTTTGCTCATGCAGGGATTATTTCCTCAATCTGGCTCCACTCTTAGGGTTGACCATCAACATGGTCAAATCCTCCCTGGCTCCTACACAGGTATTGGATTTCATAGGGGCGAGGTTGGACTCCAGACTGATGCTTGCTTTCTTGACTCCAGATCGGCTTCGGAACCTGAGGTTGCACGTGCAGGCCATCCTTCAACTTCAAGCCCCTCTGGCGGAACTGGTCCTGAGGGCTCTGGGGTCCATGTCGGCAGCAATTCTGCTGCTGCCATTGGCCTGGCTGAATATGAGGGTCATACAGTGGACCCTCCAGGTACAGTGGTCCCTGTCTCGCAATCCCCTGTCTCATCCCATTCCCCTAAGCAGGGTTTGCAAAACGTTGCTCGTGTGGTGGCTCCAGTCCCCCAATCTCCACACGGGACGCCCCTTCTCGCTGCCTCCGCCAGTCGCCACAGTGACCACGGACGCTTCTCACCTGGGGTGGGGGGGGGCACTATGCGGGCAGAACAGTCCAAGGCACGTGGAATGACATAGAGACCTCATTGCATATCAATGTCCTAGAGATGAGGGCGGTGCTTTTGACGTTGCAAGCACTTCACAACCCTCTTCCGGTGGGGACGATTGCAGTACAGACGGACAACATGTCAGTCATCTGGTACATCAACAAACAGGGGGGAACCAGGTCTTACCCTCTCTGCCGCGAGGCCATGAGAGTGTGGTAATGGGCGATTTCCACCAACCGCTTTTTCATCGCAACGCACATTCAGGGACGGTCCAACATTTTAGCGGACAGGCTCAGTCGTACTATCCTGACTCCTTACGAATGGTGTCTCAATCCTCTAGTTGCAGAGCAAGTATTTGCCCGATGGGGACGACCTTGTTGCGATCTTTTTGCCTCTCCCTCAAATACAAAATGCAACGATTACTTCGCTCTGATTCCCCCTCCGGGGGAGTCCCCGAGAGACTCTCTAGTTCATGCTTGGCCTCCCGGTCTGCTTTATGCTTACCCTCCTCTGCCCCTGATGTTGAAACTATTGCAGAAAGCCAGTCAGTTGGGGAGCAAGATGATCCTCATTGCCCCATTCTGGCCTCATCAGACCTGGTTCCCTTACCTATGGTCTCACCTGATTCATCCGCCCTGGATTCTGGATCCCCTCCCGGATCTCATTTCACACCCCCTAGGTCTTCCGACTCCGAACCTGGCCAACCTCAAGCTGACGGCTTGGTTGCTCCAGTTCCACTCCTGATAAGAACTCCTGGAATCTCATCACCAGTCAAAGCCATTCTAGTAGCAGCTCACAAGCCTTCCACCAGAAGGGTCTATCTGAGTAAATGGAAACGTTTTTCCATTTGGGCAGAGCACCGTCATTTAGATCCCTTTATGGCGCTGGTAGCATCGGTTCTAGATTTTCTAACTTCTCTCTTTCACCAGGGGGCTAGTTCCTCCACGGTCAAGGTACAACTTGCAGCAATTTCACACTATCATGTTGGGCAGGAGTCAGGCCCGCTTATTACTTCCAAGCTGTGTAAGTCCTTCCTTAAGGGTACCTTCCTCCTCAGTCCCCCGGTCAAAGAGGTGGTACCTCCATGGGATTTATCCCTAGTTTTGCAGGCCTTGACTAGCCCCCCTTTCGAGCCGGCGGCCACTGTTGATCTTAAATACCTCTCTTGGAAAACGGCCTTTTTGGTGGCCATAACTTCAGCCAAGAGGGTTTCGGAACTCCAGGCTCTCTGTGTCAAACCACCGTATTTGGTTTCCACCCAGACAGAGTTTACCTCAGGATCAATCCGTCCTTTCTACCCAAGGTATCTTCGGAAGCTAACATTAATCAATCTATTAATCTCCCAGTATTCTTCCCCAACTATCAAAACAAAGGAGAGTATAAACTGCGCTCTTTAGACATGCACAGACAACTACGTTTTTATATTCATCGAACTACTGGTCATAGGCAATCCGATCAGTTGTTTGTCTCCTTTGCCAAAACCAATTTCGGCAAGTCGGTTTCTAAAGTTACCCTCTCCCGATGGATATCTAGTTGTATTCTCTTAGCATATCAGAGCTTGGGAAGGCCTGCACCTCAGGGAGTCCATGCTCATTCTACTAGGGCCGTTGCTACTTCGGCTGCCTTCAAGGCTAGGGTTTCCCTGGATGATATTTGTTCCGCAGCCACTTGGGCTTCATCTCATACCTTTATCAGCCATTACAAAGTAGATATTGTCTCCCGAGGTAGGGCGTCTTTTGGCTCTGCAGTGCTCTGGAATATTCTTCCATGAAGACCACCCAAGATTCAGGTAGCTGGGGACTCTGTCCCAAAGGTTGCTGACAAATGAAGTTCCTACTTCAGATTAAGAAGTTATGTACTCACCATAACGTTCCATCTGAGTAGGTATCTTCATTTGTCTGCAACCATCCCCCCCTCCTTCCCCCTGACCAAAATGATCCTGCTTGGGGTTCTTTAGATTAGTTCCCTCTGGTACACAGTATTAGCTGTGGTATAGGGCAAACTTGATCTGAGGTCAGTCAGGGTTGGTAGGAGATTATGGGTAAAGGGAGGAGCTAGGAGCTCGATCTATGCTGTGATAGAAGTTGCCGGCTCGGATCCGAGATCGGATCCATATCCCAAAGGTTGCAGACAAATGAAGATACCTACTCAGATGGAACGTTATGGTGAGTACATAATTTCTTATTTCTTTCTATTCCCATGTTGCAGTATTCTTAGTGTGGGATTGTCTGTCTCAGGCGACCCGAACGTCAGCTCCTGTACAAAAGCTTAAGCCTGGTTGCTGTAAGTGCTTGGGACATCACTCACAGGGCCATAAACCAGGGACCTTAAATGTGATGTCTGCACGTACAGACCTCATAACTTTTCACCTGCAGTCGAACATCAGATCACATAGCTCCTCTACTATCAAAAGGTCTAAAGCTAAGTTCCCCGTTGAGGATTTCATTTTTTGCTATTGCTTGACCTTGGTTTACTGTCCCCCCCCCCCCCCTTTTTAGCCGATGGCCACTAAGAAGGGTAAATGATGATGCAGGTGTCAGATTCTGCATAAAGACTCGCATGACTGTTGCGTTTTTTGCCTAGGCCCGGAACACCAACATAACTCTTATCCAATTTGTCAGTCATTCGTCCTGAAAACACTCAGAAGCTGTCTGGCAGACCATAATCTTTACTTAGAAAACCAGAGGCTAAAGAAATTAGCGCTTAAGATGGATCAAGAGTCGGCCTTCCAGGCAGAGCCTTCCGAGTTGGGAGTTGAGAGATGCCGGTTAGAGCCATCTATTTCATCAACTCTCCTCGAGGAAGCCGCTTCTGACAGTAACGGCTGGCATGTCCACGGAGGTAGCTCAGACATTGGTTTCTACTGATGTCAAGAGCGAACCAGGCCTCGCCGGACATCCGACTGGGATACCAGAACCTGAAGCTCCAGCTCCAACAAAGGCCACTGAGACTAGGCCTTCTCCCAGGACTACTCCTTTGAAAAGGAAACAGAAAAGCAAGCATATATCTCCCTCTGCTGAGGGATTACCTGACTGGCAATCCTTCACTCAGTCATTGATGCAGGCCTTCATGGCCCTTAGGCCCTCGGCCTCATCACCCTCCACCATCCCTGTTCTTAGCCCTGGGCCTGCCTCAGCTACTTCAACCCATCTTCCCACTTCTCATGTAGGAGAAGAGGTTTACTCCTCATCATCCAATGAGTCAACCACTTACTCATCACAGATTACCTCTCCACTGGAATAATATTTCCCTGATGAGGAATCCATAGAAGGGGACTCTCCCCAGTGGACGTTACCTTTGGGGAGACCATCACCAAAATGAAAGAATATTTCAAGTGGGGTACTTTCCAAATATCTGAAACGCAGAAGAGATATTTTGAATTGCTACAAATCGATCTTACAAGGCAAGCTCATCATTAGCACTCTTCAAGAAAAACCTTGATGTGTGGATGGGTAATAGAAATTCACCCCTGGAATTACGTCTATGGCTCTGCGCGATAGAAGGGCAGGAATTTAATCTACATGGGTGGCGAATGCCAAGACAATTTTGGCTAGGCTTACTTATGCCCTCAGGCCGATAGCCTAGTAACTATCTATGAACCTATAGAATCTCCCTCTCCATCTGCCATCCCACCAGTTATACCCGCTTATCTTATTTTTTTCAGCATCAGAAAATCCAGATTCACAGCCACCTGCCCCTAAGAGACCTGACCATTTCTACAAGGTGCCTGATGAACAGAAATTCCTGGTGAAACCCCCCCTTGCCGGACCCGGTAGTAATTGCTGTATCCCAGGACAAACAGTCTAGATTAATACCCTCTTCGTCTCTTTTACCTACTGACGAGGATAGTAAGAGTATGGGCAGGATAGGCAAGAAGGTTTATACCTCCTCCACCCAAGCTTTCAGAGCTATCAACTACCAAACTCGTATGATAAAATATGCCCTGGACTTAGTATCTCAAACCTCTACTCTTCTATCCTCCTTGCTAGATTTCCTTAACAATACAGATGTAGCTTCAAAACTGTCCCTGGCTTCTCAAGTGGCTAGACATTCAATTAGATGCAGTTATGATGCAGCAGAGGCCTCTGCAAGGTCTGCTGCTTCCACATCAGTGCTACGCAGATATTCTTTGCTTCACCTTCAACCCTTACCGGAGGACTTCAAGTCCAAAATTCTTGATACCCCTCTTGACCACAACTTCCTGTTTGGGAAACGGTCTGTCGAACTCTTTAAAAACCTTCAGGACAAAAGCAAGAAGCTTCAAGATATAAAACTCCTTTTGGTGTCCCCCATTCCTAAATACTACAGGAATGACCCAACCGAGATTACCTTTGTCAGGAGGACCCCCTCCTCTGCTACTCGTTCCTCTTCCAGGCATAGGAAAGGGGCCAGTGGACATAACACTTCCAGGCCAGCTTCCCCTCAACCTGCCCAAAGACGGCCCTTTCATGACAGAAATGGCTCCAACAACGCGTGACTGCCTTGCCCACCTCCCCACTGCCTACCCCTTTGGAAAACTATCACTACAAACTGCTGGGTTCTGGCAATAGTAGAAAAGGGATATTTTCTCTTGGAAAGAAAGACCCCCTTCAAGGGGCATTCTATTCCCACCCAGGAATCAACTACACCTTATTCCCCAGAGCCTACAGGATCTTCTGAACCATGGAACTATAGAACCAGTCCCTCCAGAACAAGAAGGAAAAGGTTTGTACTCATGGTTATTTCTAGTATCAAAAAAGGATGGCTCTTTGAGGCCAATTCTGGATCTGTCCTTTCTAAATTTTTTCCTAAGAGTTCCATCTTTCAGAATGTTATCCCTCTAGACCCTTCTTCCACTATTGCCAGCCCAGGCTAGATCTCCAGGAGACCTACCTCCACATCCCCATAAAACACTCTCACAGAAAGTACCTACATTTTACCAGGTGCCTGTTATCACTTTCAGTTTACAGCCTTGCCCTTTGGTTTATCTACTGCACCCAGGGTATTCACAAAATGCATGGCCCCATCAATAGCCTATTGCAGAACCAAAGGCATTCATATTTACCCCTACCTGGATGACATCCTCATCCTTGCAGAAAAAGACACCCTAAAAACCATCTGCAGTTCACCATGTCCCTGCTAACAAGCCTTGTGGTTCACCCTCAACCTCCCCAAGTCACCCCTAACCCCCCAGCAGGACAAAATCTTTCTGGGATGCAGGATCAGAACAGACTTGATGCAGGCATTTCTCCCTCAGAACAAAGTTCTCTCCCTTACTGCCCAATTCCAGGTCCTGATCCAGGTACAACAACTATCAGCAAGTCAATTCCTACAGGTTCTGGGCCTTATGGCAGCCACCATTCCTATGCTGCCTTTAGCCAGGATGCATATGAGAAAACTGCAGTGGTATTTGAAGAATATGAGATCCCAACGCCACCACCCTCTAGAATTTCAGATCCCATTTTTACCCTGCCTCAAAGCAGAATTAAGATGGTGGATACAACAAGTTCAAATGAACTCAGGCCTTCCACTCCACCCCCCCCCCCCACCAGTTCAGTATATGCACACAAACGCGTCAGACCTTGGCTGGGGGGCTACCATGAAGGGTCTCAAGGTGCAGGAGAACTGGCATCCTGCCCTCTAGAAAAAAAATATCAGTTTGATGGAGATGACGGCAGTCCTTTTAGCTCTGAAAGCTTTTCTCCCTATCCTGCAACCAGGTCTCCTTCAAATTTTCACAGACAATACCACAGTCATGTGGTACCTCAACAAACAAAGAGGAACCAAATCCCATCTCCTATGCAGGATAGCAGTACAGATTTGGTACGTAGCCTCCAGAAATAACTTATCTCTGCAGGCAACCTACATCTCATCCTAAGACAACCAACAGGCAGATGTTCTCGGCAGATCATCCTCTCTACATCACGAGTGGATGTTGAACAGAGAAGTTTTTCTAGACATTGTCCACCAGTGGGGCACATCTCAAGTAGGGTTGTTTGCCTCCCTGCAGAACAGACAATTGAAAATATTCTGCACCAAGGACCACTCCTCAGTAGTCTGGAGGGTGGACGCCTTCAACAGTTCATGGAAGAGGAGGTTTCTATATGCATTTCCCCCCTTCCCTCTCATTCCAAAAGTCCTCTTGAAAATCAGGAAGGACAAACCAAAAATCTTGCTGGTGACTCTACTGGCCAAGGCAGCATTGCTTCCCCCTACTACTATCCATCTCCAAGAGCAATCACCATAAGTTATCCCACAAGGTGGACCTACTCATAAAGCAGAAGGGAACACTCATTCATCCTTGTCTTCAGATGTTACGCCGAACACTATCGGTGATAAACTTTTAATTCCCTTCAGACACCACTACTCTGAGAATGTGCTGTCAGTCCCGAGGGAGGCCAGGAAACTTACTACAAGGAAATCCTACATTTCAAAATGGGAAGGATTCTTCAAATGGTGTCTCAAAAAGCATAGGAATCCCTTTCTAGTGGATGTTCCTCTAGTCGTAACTTGTGTGTGAACTTATTAAGGCTGGCCTTTAATTCTCTAAAGTGTAAATCCACCTGTCTGCAATCTCTGCCTGCTTACCCCTAGACCCCCATCTGCTATCCAGGCTAGATGTTGAATTGTTTCTGAAAGGGGTCTTGCACATCAGACCACCAAGAAAACCAGTCCCACCACCTTGGGACTTGAACTTTAGCCTAGAAAAACTCACACTGGCTCCATTTGAGTCCGCCAGCTCTGCAATGCTCCAGATGTGCAAATGGAAAACTGTTCTACTGGTGACCCTTACCTCTGTTAGAAGGGTTTCAGAGTTACAAACTGTCATGGCCTACCTACCCTACACTATTTTTCACAAGGACAGGGTGACCCTGCGCACCAACCCTTCTTTCATGCCCAAAGTGGTCAACAAACTGTCTTTAAACCAGTCCATTCACCTGCCCACCTTCTTCCCCTCTCCCACTAACGACAGTGAGAGGATACTCCATTCCCTAGATGTGCACAGGCAACTGAGGTTTTATTTAGACAAAATTAAGTCCATCAGAAAATCCAACCAGCTTTTTGTATCCTTTCACCCCAGAGCCCTGGGCAAGGCAGTCTCCAAACAAACAATTTTCTGCTGGATCAGAAAAAATTATCCACTTCTGTTACTCCTACCATGTTAAGGACCTAGTTCAGGGGGTAAAAGCTCACTCAACCAGGGCCGTAGCTTCCTCCAAAGCTTTCTTCAAAGACCTGGACACAGCCTCCATTCTGAAGGCGGACACCTGATCTTCTATACATACTTTTACCAGACACTATAAATTGGACCACATCTCCTGAGCCAGAGCAGGGTTTGCTAGGGCAATCCTACAGGGTTTTCTGCAATCAGCTACTTCTACCGCCACCCTTTCTTCTTCCTAAGCCATGGCACTCTCCCACACTAAGAATATTGCAACTTGGGAATAGAAGGCCATAGAATAGTTGTGTAAAATTTTACCATAACCATAGATGTCCTTCTCTTCCATGTTGCAGTATTCCTTCAGCTCCACCTCTCCCCCTTCATTCCTATTGACCTACCTAGAGGGCACCCTGGAGCACCACCTAGACTATGGTCAGACTAGCCAACAAATGGCACTTCACACTTCTTGTGGAAATCATTTGGCTCATACTAGTGGACTGACTGGGCAATTAAGTTATGAGTTCAATGCGTGCAGACGTCCCATTTAAGGTCCCTGGTGTATGGCCTTGCATGTGACGTCCCACCCACCTACAGTAACCAGGCTTAAGCTTTTGTATAGGAGCTGACGTTCGGGTCACCTGAGGTGGAGAATCCCACACTAAGAATGCTGCAACATGGAAGAGAAGGACATCTTTGGTTATGGTAAGATTTTACCCAACTATTCTTTATGGTAAGTTAACTTTCGCTTATTGCCCCCATTTACGCTGACCTTTTTGTGGGTTATATTGAAGTACAGCTCATTTATGACACTAACAACAACATCTGTATCTACGTCTACATTATGGATATGTAGTGTAGATATTTATGTTTGCTGGCCGGTGTGGACCTTTAATTTCGAATTCTTGTCTGAGTTTGTTTAGTATCTCAATAATAAGAGGTTTACAATTTAGTTTCAGTTATGATTTAATGCAAATTTCACCAAAACAAAAAAATAAACACGATGGTACTGCAAGTACCTCACTTTACAGAAAGGAGTTCAATAAGAATTCTTTACTTGAGGCCACCAGTTGTCATCCACCCATATAACTAGAAACATTCCTTGACCCAATATTATAGCATTAGGAGAGCTTGTTTGTTCGTGATTATCAGCATTTTTCAGTGGAATTAATGAATAGATTTTTGGCAAAGGGGTTATCACAGGTATGTTACTGTTAAAGCTGAACAGACTGCTGATTTTAAGTAGAGGGAGGATGTCCTGGAATACTCATAAAGGAAAGTGATACATCTAGAGAGATGTGCTTTGTAACAACTTTGGGGTGCAACACCAGAATGTTCCAGGATTTAATTCAAAAGTAACTGGAACATTTTATAAGTTGACAGAGGTAGAGTAAATTTTATGATCTAGATGTCATTTTGCTTATAGTTGAGGACAAACTATTGATAACTTTTAAGTCATTTTAAAATGTCAATGAATGCTGGTACTGTGTGCAGATTGCCCGAGTGGATTTTGACTTATGGATATGCAGCAACTCCATCAAGGCTGGGTCTGAGATGGCCTTGTATGCCAGACACATGTCACCTCTGAGCAGTCTGTACAAGACTGAGCAGAGGAACAGGGCTTTTAGCCTATCTGTATAGGACAGGTGCTTGAGACCCTGGATTTTCCTGGTCAGGAACCTCTGTGGTCTCTCCAGCTGCTGCATGTGCTTCGCAAGGTACATGCCGAAGGGGGCATTGTACTCAATATTGGGTCTGATAAGGGAGGAGTATAGAGATATTATGACCCCCTTGTTCCTGGATTAAATACCCTTACTTATGAGGTGGGCCATGTAGAAAGCCTTCTGTACAATGGAGGCAACTTGGTGGTCAAAAGTCAGGCTGCTGTCAACCTGGGTGCCCAAGTCCCTCAGGACTGCTTGCATGCTAAGTATATTGTTATTAATGTGATAATTAGTGGGGATGCCATTTTTCCCTAAAGGGGATAATGATGCAATTCTTGGCATTAGTTTTGAGGCCATGCTCCTGGCACCAGTCATTAGTTTGGGTATGGCCCTCTTGGAGGATGTTCACCTCACTAGAGGAATTTAAGACGGCACCCAGCTTGCACTCATCTGCAAACTTGGTCAGCCACAGATGACTGGTTTTGGCTTGCACCTCAGAAAAGTATATCCCAAACAGTAGAGGTCCCAAGACCGATCCTTGGAGTACACCACTCATTATGGGTCTACTACTAGAGGTGGCTTTCCCTGTTTTGACTGAGTGGGTTCTATCAGTGAGCCAGTTAACTACCCATCTGGTAACATATGGGTTGTTGCCTAGCTGGGAGAGTTGATGTATTATGCCCAAGTGGGGAATAGTGTCGAAGGCTTTGGCTAGGTCTAGGTAGGCAATGTGCAGTCTTCCCATCATCCATGGCTTTGCTGACTGTTTTGAAGAAGTTGAACAAGATTAATAGGCATGATCTCCCTTTGACAAAACCAACTGTGTGAATCAAGCATTTGGCGGTTGCCAATGACCTTGTGTATAAGGTCCATGATGCATTCCATGGCCTTGCAGATCAGACTAGTTAAGCTGATTGGCCTATAATTGCCTGGGTCAGTGGATGCTTCACCTTTGTGTAGAGGGGTGGCAGTACCGGTCCTCCATTCAACTGGGACGAAGCCACTGCTCAGGCTTTGGCTTTATAGGATGCCTAATGGAGCTGTCAGCTGATGCCCGAGTTCATGTAGGATGCAGTCAGGGATGTTGTAGGGTCCCATGGAGGCTGTATGTTTTGCCTTTGAGAGGACATTAAAGACCTGCTGCCTGGTGATGAGGGGAGGGGGCAGGTGCTGGGGATGTCCTGGTTTACTGATGGGGGTGAAGTTTTCACTGAACCTGTCTGCCAGCAGGTTGGCTATATCTACGGCGTTTGTGTATGTGGTGTCCTTGACTACCAGTTCAGAGCAGAGTTTGGTGTTACCTTTGAGATTGCGGACATATGTGAAGAAGGCTTTATGATTGTCCTTAGTGGATGTAGTCAATATGGACTCGGTTAGCCTTGGAGGATTTCACCATTGACCTTATTTGCTTGTTCATACAAAGGAGAGATTGTTTCCAACTCTGTACCTGCTCCTTCTTGGTCCTGGGCAGCAATTTTTTCTTGTTGTTATCGAGTTTGTTTATTGCTACTGTCCACCAGACAGGTTTACTCTTCCATGAGGTGATGATTTGGTCCTGTCCGGTACTGCTGAGTCCATACAACTATGTAGGTGCTCATATAGTTTTTTGGTGTAGGCTTGGAAATTAGTGCTAGTTCCAACTGAAGGGATGGTGGCTGTGAAGCTGCTTATACCTGCTCTCAGGCGATTGTAGTCAGCTTTGGAAAAGCTTTTTTGTTTGACCCAGACAAGGTCGGGGTCAGGGGAGACGGCAACTTTTAAAGCAGTCGGATCTTACCAAGGGGGATGACACTGTAGGGGTGCTACAGTGGCTAATCATGTTGGTTAGAACTAGGTTCTGGATATTTTCACCTCTCATGGGGGTGTTGACCAGCTGATCTGATGCATTGGCACGGACAAAGTCAAGGAATCTCTGGACATTCATGTTTGGGCTAGAATAGGACTTCCACTCTATGGTTGGGTAGTCAGTAACCCAAGATCAGGGTAGAGAGTTGAATCTTGATGGATTCAAGTAATTCCAGATAGGTGTAGTGGGCGTCCTGAGTGATGGGTGGGGGTCTGTAGCTAACTATGAATTGAATAGGTGTTTTGTTAACAGTTAACTGCACTTGTAATGTCTGCTGTGCGTCATACCGTGTGACCAGCCTGGAAGTGTGCATGTCTCTGATAAATATTGAAACTCCACCTCCTTTGGCTTTGTAACCCTACATTCAGGGTCTGAAAGTATGAGTAACCTGGTAAGGCTGAGGCTAGGTTGCTCTCCACAGCTTTGAACCAGATTTCAGTGATTGCACAAATGTCAGCATCCTCCAGGGAGAGGAATGCTTGCAATGACTGCAGTTTTATGCTAAGAACCCTAGTGTTAACAGCATGACCTTTAAGTTTCATTTAGAAAAGTTTTTCTTGTTGGTAATTTTGTGCTCATGGCTTTGCCTAAAAAAGGCACTATGGGGGAGCTTTTGCCAGAATCTTGAAGCCCAGGGGAGACAGATGAAGGCCATTTCTGGCAAAGCATTGTGGTTTGTCAGTCATGTCCTCCCAGGCTGCCAGGTACTAGATCCCCTTGGAATGACACCAGAAACTAAGCCTATTGTTAGTCAATCAGTTTCTGTTTGTATTGAGGCATTCTAGGTGATGGTAGGATGCTGCTTAAGGATAGAGACATACCTGCTGGGACACGTATTCATCAAGCTCAATCATGTCTTTCTCTATATAGTCCAGAGAGGTACTTCTCAAGTCATTTACACCAACATGGACTTTGACAGAGTCGTAACAGTACCTGTTGTTAAGGGATTTGAGTGCATGCATGATGTGGTGGATTCTAGCACCTGCCAAGCAACTTACCATGACTTTCTCCTTGCCTAGCCTGGTGAGGGGCACATGTGTCTCATAATAGAGTCTTCTATTATTAGAATGTTGGGTTTATGCCTCAGCCTTAGAGGCTGTGAGACACAGGCATGTGTACTGTGTGTGGTGCTTGGTGCTGTGAGTTGTGATGTGTCTGTGCGTTTTTGCTTCGGAGGTCTCTATTGTTAGGTATGTTTTTGTTGAGAACCTTCATGCATGTAGGAGTGTGTTGTACAGGTGTGGGTGATGTTAGAGTTGTGGTGTTTGTCGTGTTTGGGCAGACAACCTTCTTAGTGTCAGATGTACTGGCTTGTGACTGAGACAGCAAGGATTCTAGGTTCTTAATGTAATTGCATCTCTCACATATTGTGTTCCTTGGTGGTGGTAGTAGAGGGTTGTATGTGTACATAAGGCAGTTGCTACACTGTCTCTGGATGTCCATATCAACCAGACTAGCAAGAGAAACCAGAAGAAATTGTCCGTCCATGGTTGTCAGAATCTGTGGAAGAGAGATCAGGGATAGTAGGGTAGGTACTATCTGAGGAGAGTACCTATAGGTGTGAGTACTGCTGAATAAAATCAATATAGTAGCTGCAAGCTAGGGCCTCACTTACACAGGAGTGCTGGTAAGGGGAAAATGTAGCTGAGATACCTTGCAAAGGTTTAAAACAGCGCAGCAGTGGTGCGCGACACACAAGCACAAACCCATGCAAATGCAGGGTTTAAGTACCATAAAAATGAAAGTAAAATAGAAAAACTGGAATTGATCAATCAACCCTTGTGCCTGAGCTCTTAGCTAAACACCCTATGCCAGACCAGTTCCAACCAGTTCAGTGCAGGCCCCCAGCCAACACAAGATGGCATAGCAGGAACACAGGAATCGCACAAACCGATCTGGATATAGCAAAACCTGTAACCAGAGTATGGTAAAACTATTTAAACTCTGTTTAGGTCAGTTTAGCACAGGAGAACAGACTTAAATATAACAGTTTATCAGTAGCAAACAAGAGCAAACTGATTTAAACAAATTAGCCAATGCAAAAGTTCTAAACTGAGCCCTGTTCCAGCAACCTTCAATCATACGAGTTCTAACTGCACACTTCTGCCACTAGTGTGCATGGGGCACCCTATCCAAAAAAGATGTTCTGCATTAATGCTCAAGTTATACAAACGGAGCTAGATTCAGCAAGTCTGAGTCTAGCCTATGCTACAGCAAACAAGGTGACCATTTTCAGAAAGAAACAGTTCAGATAAGCAAGTGCAATAAGCCTTCAACCAGCAATCCCCAGCTCAGAAGGGCAGAATCTACCCTCTCCTCCCGCAAGAGTATACATCACAAACCTTCTTAATGTAAAATAACTGTCCTGAAGCCCAAGTGCTTAAAGAAGAACCAAGACAGCTTTAGAATAGCAGACACACTAAGCCTTCACCCATCACCCAGCAATTCCCAACTTAGAAGGTTGTAAGCTACCTTTCCTGCCAAAAGAGCATAGACCGCAAACCTTTCTAATGTAAAACTGGTCTGAAGCCCAAGGGCTTAAACCAGAAGGCTTAGACCAACAGTTACAATTTAATCAGGCCACTAACAAACAGTAATAAATGCAGCAGAATAAATGCAATTGAATTCTTTTAAGAACAAGCAGCAAAAGCAAAATAAAGTAGGAAGAAACACAAATACAGTAAAAGCAGATGAATAAAGTGCATTTTTTTCTTTCTTTCTTTAGGTTAAGTGGGAAGGAGGAAACACGATAACTCAAACTTGAGAAACTAAGTGGGTGAACCTTCCCAAATGATCTCTTTCTACCCAGTAGAATGAACTGATGTGATGGGACTGGAAGGAGTGTTCAAAACAAGATTTACAGTAGGGGCACCAAACTCAAAAGCCACCAAATTTAAGACAACAACTGGGTAGTGGGAGGAAGAAAAATGCAGCCACAGATCAGCAATATTCAAAGCAAACAGGAGGCACACATACCCTTCAGCTAAATACAGAGATTGCTAAATATTTCGCAATGCTGTTTCTCAACTGCTCCCACTAATTAACACAGTTTGCAGAGGAATTCTTTAACTTTTTTTTAAACTGACAGTTAATCAAAAAATAATAAATGTACATACAGAGAATAGTAAATGAACATAGAATTGGAATTCTTTAGTAACTTTTTTTATACTGACAGTTAATCAAAAAATAATAAATGTACATACATAGAGTAGTAAGTGAATATTGAATTGTAATGATATGACAGTTAATGAAAACATGGCAGTTAAATGAAGAATACAATAAAATATTAATTGATATCAAGCTTAAAAGAGGAAAACAGATATTGAGAGGGAGACAGTGAAGTAATTATAGGATGAAGATGGGTATATATGAAGGAGTATTGAGGAGGTCCAGGTAAAAGGGAGATGTATAGTAGTGGAGAGAGAGATGATAGTCATATAGTTAGAGATTGTGAAAGCTGTAATGTTAAGTTGTCTATCTCGCCTTCATTCTTGCTGGTTGGGTTCGGAGCCGATCCTCTGCTCCGACTCGGCCAACTTCAAAAGCTCGAGAGCTACTTACTGGCTCGAGGCCCCCCTATATCCCATGATGCCTGGCGCTAGATACCCAGATCTCGTTTGCCGCTTCTGCTATGAGGTTGCGTTTACTGGCTCAGGTTGTATTTTTTCACTTTATTGATCTATATATGTATATATATATATATATATATATATATATATATATATATATATATATATATATAAATATATACATATAGAACCTTTTGTATATTATTATAGTTGGAATACTTAGTGCTCATACATAGTCGTAGTATTTGTTGATATTTGCTGGTGTTTAATCCCCCTTGAAAACTCGTTTTCTTCTTAGAGAGTTTTCCCCGCCCTCTCCCACCCCCGTTTCCCTTTTTAAGGTAGCCGTTTCTACTTAGAGGCTTATCCTTGTTTCCTTTTTTAAGGTAGAAAAATTTTTCATTAGAAATTGTGGTAGTTTACCTTTTCTTCTATTATGGAGTGTGTGTGTGCTGTTAGGGTGTGGTAACTTGTGTGGACTGTGTGTGTTTTTTTCTAGTTACCTACTTCCCTCTGTACTCTTTCTTCGTATTTTGATATTTCCTTTACAGGAATGTCTAAAGACACGAAAGTGTCTGGATTCAAGAAGTGTGACTCATGCTGTCAGAAAATGTCACTGACAGATGGTCACACTTCTTGTGTCTATTGTTTGGGCGCCCTACACCTGCAGGACTCTTGTTCGGTGTGCCACGCCTTTAGTCCAAGAGTCCTGCTGGAGCGTAGGAATAAGCTTATCCTTAGGGGTTTGCTTAAACCTGAAGGATCACCGGCCAAGTCTCAGTCAGTGAAACCTTCCAAGCCATCGAAGCCGCCGGCTCCCAGTTTGGAGCCTTCATCTGGTGTGGCATTTGCATCAACTTCGGTTCCGGCTGGAGCCGAAGTACCTATCTCCCAGCCAACTTCGGTTCCGACTGGAATCAAAGTACCTATCTCCCAGTCGGCCCCGACTCTGCTGTCGGAACCGTCATGGAGTCGAAAATGCTCTAGATCGCCATCCTTAGAGTCGATACACTCGGCTCCGGGGTCGCCTTTGTTGCGTTCGGAGCAAAGTCATCGATCCCACTCTTCTCGGTCGTCTAGGCTATCTGACCATGATTTGGAGAGAGTGGTGAGCAGGCTTTTAAAATCACAGGCCCCGGCTAAAATTTTATCCAGCCCCCCTCATCAGGGTTCGGCTCCATCTGTCTCTGCAGTAGTTCCTCCTTCGACTCATTCCTTGAGATTGGAGCTGGAGCTTGCTGGGGCTGGGACCGTGAGACCGTTGGCACCGAAATCTACCCTTTCGGTTCCGTCGTCGGCTCCGATCTCTTTCATGGTGCCATCCTAGGAGGGATCTGGGCACCGGGACTCCCTCGTCGGCTCTGAGGGTGCGAGTGGCATCGGACCCTTGTCCAACCCCATTCTCTCTCTCGGAGCTTCGGTGCAGGTGAGTTTGGCTCCTACATCAGCTTCGGAGCCGTCTCTCTTGGTGCCGGGAAGGATTCCGGTCTCTTCGGAGCTGGACCTTTCTCCAGTATCGGGAAGCGGCGCCATCGAGGTCATGAGGAGTGTGCTGGCATCTGAGTCAGCCTCACGGTCAGCCTAATCGGCTCCTCCCCCCATGGTGCCTGCTCCTGTCTCTGCCCCTCCACCAGACCCCAAGCGTGGGGAACAAGCCCTCCAGGGCACCCCATTGGGTGTATCTTCCTCTTCTGAGGCCTTCTCTGTTCATTCAGAGGAGCCCCCTTGAAAGAGGAAATGCAAGAGGAAGCATGTTGACTCCCCTGAGTCTGTCACTTCAGATACTGACTTGGAGGATTCGGAAGGGTCCCCGAGATCCCCCTCTGAGGATGTCTCTTTCTCAGACATCCTTGAGATACTTAGGCAGAGGGGGAACTGGACTACCCTTAACCCTTCAGAGGATGAGTCAGTATTCCTGGACGTGTTTGGTTCCCGACCCTCCACCTCCAGGGTGTCTCCGCCTTTCGATCCACTGATGTCTGTGGTGGCTCGGAAGGCATGGTCAGCCCCAGACACAGTAGAACCAACCCCCCGAAGACCCACAAAATATATTACTGCACCACAAGACAAACCATTTCTGACTAAGGGTGTTCCCGTTGATGCCATGGTGGTAGCAGCGGCCACAAAAAAGGAGTTGGCTGAAACTTCTTCGTCTGTCCATCCCCCTAATAAGGAATCTAGGACGATTGACAGATATGGGAAGCGGATGTTTGCATCAGCGACCTTTTCCATGAGATCGCTGAACTATTTGTGCCACTTCACCTGCCTTCAAAGGGATCTCCTTAAAGAGCTAGTAGGTACCCTTCAAGATCCATCAGCTGTGGGGGTCCAGGCTAAGGTTACCTCCCAGCTGGCGACTCTTAATTCGGTAGTAAACTCCTTCATGCGGCTCATCTCTTACGCAGCCGATGGCGCGAGTAGGGCCGCAGGCACAGGCGTGGCCTTGAGGAGGCATGCCTGGATGGTGGTTATGTAACTTTGCGGAACCCTTCAGGGCGTCTCTCACAAACACCCCCTTTGATGGTTCTGCTCTTTTTGGACCACAGGTGAAGGATACCCTTATCAGGTGTGAGCAGGAAGGCAAGACTCTCTCTGCTGTGGGAGTCCATTTTTCCACTCCCTCAAGACCGTATCCCAAGGGTCAGAAGAGTGGGAAGATGTGGTTCCGGAAACCCCAGGGAGCCTTGCCTGACACACATGGAGAGTTCCCCTCCAGGGGCAGAGGAGGGAACAACAATAGACGCCACCCTCGGGGCAGAGGGGGGTCCGCAAAATCAGGACCAAAGAGAATCGTTCTCCGACAAGCCCTTCCAGCATCCCTGAGGTGCTGCCTGACTGTCCACCTTCGGAGGCAGTCGGGGGAAGATTATCGCTGTACCCAAAAGCCTGGCAAAGTATAACACAAGACAGATGGGTACTGTCTATCATATCCAAAGGCTAACAAGATCCCCTTCCTTCGCACTCCCTACATTCCCAACAAATCCCTTCCAGATGTTCCACCCAATCTAAGGGATCAAGCAGTTCAAGAAATTTCAAAACTGCTAAGAAAAAGAGCCATCCAGCCAGTCCCAGCAGACCAGCAAGGATCTGGAATTTACTCAAGGTTCATTTTGGTACCAAAAAAGACAGGGGACTGGAGACCCATTCTGGATCTCAGCAGACGAAACAGGTCTGTTCAAAGAACGAAGTTCCGGATGGTCACGCTACAGTCCATTTTACCCTTTCTGGGTCAGGACAATTGGGTGTTCCATAGATCTTCAGGACGCATACTACCATATCAAAATGGACAGACGCTCCAGAAGATTCCTCCGCTTTCAGCTGGGAGCCAGTCATTATCAGTTCAAAGCTCTGCCCTTTGGTCTCACCACAGCCCCCAGGGTGTTCACCAAATGTTTGGCAGTAGTTACAGCTCACCTGAGACGGCAAGGATTCCAGGTGTTTCCATATTTAGATGACTGGCTCCTTACTGCTACCACCAGACATCACCTGTTGCGAGCCAGAGACTACACCATTCAAACTTGCCCCAAATTAGGCATCACAATAAATTTTGAAAAGTCTGCATTGTCACCTTGTCAATCTATTACCTTTATAGGCGCAAACTTAAATACAAAGGACATATCAGCGAAACTTCAATTAGACAGTGCTAGACATTCACCAACATGTGCAGGTCTTATTAGGATGCAAAAAAATTCAGGCCAGATTCGTTCTAAAAACCTTGGGTCTCATGGCAGCGGCTATCATACTAGCTCCCCTTGCTCGTTTTCATATGAGGATTCTTCAGTGGATGCTGTTCACCCAATGGTCTTTCCAGCAACATCCAATGTCTCACAAGATAATGATCACATAGACATGCAAAAACCAGCTTGCTTGGTGGATGGTTTCCCCATCAGTACCCCAGGGCAGACCATTTGTTCTTCCTCCTCCAGTGGCTACGGTGACCACGGATGCCTCCCTGATTGGGTGGGGGGGGGGGCATTTTCAGGGCAGAACGGTCCAAGGCACTTGGCAGCCTCACAAGTACCATCTGCATATCAATGTCTTGGAGATGAGGGCCGTGCTTTTGGCGTTGCAAGCTCTTCACAGCTCTCTTCCCACCTGGACCATTGCAATTCAAACAGACAATATGTCGGTAGTGTGGTACATCAACAGGCAGGGCGGAACCAGGTCCTACCCCCTATGTCGAGAAGCACTCAGACTCTGGCAGTGGGCGATCTCTTCCCAATGGTTTCTGATAGCAGCGCACATCCCTGGGAAGTCCAACGTTATAGCGGACAGGCTGAGCAGAGCAATTCTCATGCCTCACGAGTGGTCTCTCAATCAAACAGTGGCGGACCAAATCTTCCACAAATGGGGTCAGCCTTGCTGCGACCTTTTTGCCACCCCCTTCAACAGCAAGTGCAACAATTTCTTCTCTCTCCTCCCTCTTCCCGGACACTCCCCCAGAGACGCTCTAGTTCACGATTGGCCTCAGGGACTTCTTTATGCATTCCCTCCATTCCCCCTGATCCCCAAATTGTCGACAACAGAAAACAACGAAGCAAAAGCGTTCAGTCCACCAATTAAAACTGTAACTCCACTCCAAAACGCTTAGTGCATCCAACACACAAAACTGCCACTGTGTGTAAAATCAGCGAAAATATTTAATCCACAGTTAAAACGTACACAAACATATTATAACGTACACAAACGTTAAGTGCTTTCACTCATCAAAAATATGAGCTTCATCAGAACAATTTGCATACAAATGCCATCAGTTTTTCGCTGATTTTACACACAGTGGCAGTTTTGTGTGTTGGATGCACTAAGCGTTTTGGAGTGGAGTTACTGATCCCCAAATTGATACAGAAAGCTACCACCTTGGGATGCAAGATGATCCTCATTGCCCCTTACTGGCCTCGACAAATTTGGTTCCCGTTCCTGCATCATTACCTTCTAGAGCAGCCCTGGACTCTGGACCCAGTTCCAGACCTCCTGATCCATCAATCAGGTGGGCTGCACCAATCCCTTCAATCTCTTCAGCTCACTGCTTGGTTGCTCCACTTCCGACCTTAGCCAGGCTTCCGAACATCTCCCACTCGGTGCGTGAAATCATCTTATCATCGCACAAGTCTGCCACTAGAAAGACTTATGCTAGTAAGTGGAAACGTTTCTCTTTTTGGGCAAAGGCTAGGAATATAGATGCCTTTTCAGCCCCTGTGCACCATATTTTGGATTTTTTTTAGTGGAAGTTTTTCGTGCTGGATCTTCTTCTGCCATGATTAGAGTTCAGTTAGCTACAATTTCGAACTTTCATACAGGTCTGTCGGATACTAGCATTATGTCCCATAAGCTTTGTAAAACTTTTCTCAAAGGGACTACTTTACTCAGGCCCCCAGTGAGAGATCCCCCACCTCCGTGGGATCTTAATTTGATTTTAGCTTCCCTGATACTGCCCCCCTTTGAACCGGCAGCTTCTTGTTCCTTGAAGTTTCTTTCTTGGAAGACCCTTTTTCTGGTTGCAATTACTTCAGCCAGAAGAGTTTCTGAACTTCAGGCTCTTTGTGTTCGCCATCCTTATCTAGTTTTCCACAATGACAGAGTGTCTCTCAGGACTAATCCTTCCTTCCAAAAGTTTCTTCTGACAATAATTTGAATCAGTCTATTGATCTGCCTGTGTTTTTTCCAAATTATTCCAACAAGAAGGAATACAAATTGCATCAGTTGGATGGTCATAGACAGTTACACTTTTACTTGCATAGAACTAAACAAATAAGAAAATCAGACCAGCTGTTCCTGTCCTATGCTGAGGGTAAACAAGGTCTACCTGTGTCGAAAGTAACCTTATCTAGGTGGTTGACATCTATCATTACATTTATATATCGGCTAAGGAATAAAGAGCTTCCTGCTAAACCGAAAGGTCACTCCACTAGAGCTCTAGCTACTTCAGTGGCTTTTCAGGCAATATTGCCAATGGAAACTATTTGTGCGGCAGCCACATGGGCCAATCCTCATACCTTTATTTCACATTATAAGCTGGACGTGGCCTCCAGGAGCAGTGCTGATTTTGGTTCCACTGTTCTAAAGAGTCTGTTCCGATGAGCCACCCAGGATTGAGGTGCTAGGGATGCTGTTCCAACCAGCAAGAATGAAGGCGAGATAGACAACTTAATATTAAAATACTGAATGAGTGGTTGGAGAAAGGTATGACAGAAGAAATGTGTAGTTGGGTGATTACATTTATATGGAAAAAAATATGAAACAAATATAAAAATGAAGGCCAATAACACTGAGCAATACAGATTATAAATTTTTATGAAAATCCAAAAAAAGGGTGCAGAAAGTATTGGGCAGAATTGTAGGAGATGGGTGCTTGTGTAAAAAGGAAGGAGGGGTAAAAGAAATGCTAGTAATGGTAAAAGTGGTAAATGTGAATTTGAAAGAAAAGAAGTAAGATTAGTAATGTGATGCAACAAAAACATTTGACAGGGTGAGCTGTGAGACAATGTGGAAGATGTCAGAGTCATATGGGATTGAGGAAAAGTAGTAGATTTAATAAGAATGTGTTATAACAGTATAGGTTGGAAGTTATGGTAGTTTGGCTTCCACGTTAATTTTCTCATGTAATCTGTGGAAATTTGTCCAGAGGGTAAGGCTGTGAGCTGTATTTCCTGTGGTTCAGGGTTTGTTTACCTCTGCCCTCATTTAGCTACTGTGTGGTCTTGAGCAAGTCTTACAACTAGCCATTGCTCCTGGGTTACCCCTGAAAAGGGACTGTGTGTCCAGTGGACCTATCTGGTTAACAAATGGGTATTATTATTATTATGATTATAGAGGATTATGATCAGATTGTAGATCATAATCCATTTATGGTGTGTTAAGACTTTGATGCCAAGAAATTCACCTCAAGAGTAAAGCTCTAGTGTTGAATTTCATGGCATCTGTGTTGAGACCACACAAGTTCTGCTTGATCACATGATCATAATTCTTTGTAGTACATGGAGCTTTATCTACTCCATGCACTACTAGTTTCAGAAAAAAAGAAAAAAAAAACATTTAGTGTAATGCTTTCAGTTATGTTTACATTCACCTTTTGTGGCTCTAAACGGTCCATAATTTTGCAGAATGCCCAGATTTTTATTTGTCATTTAACGGAGTTGGTCCAGCTGAGCCATGGGCCCGTTTTCAGTGGAGAAAAGGTCCAGATACAGTAACATTTAATCACAACATAGCACTACAAAAAGTACAATGGATGAGAAATAAATTACGTAAAGTTGAAGTGATAAAACCAATAATATACATATGTACATCAGTTCAAAGTAAACAAACGCAATAAAAAGAAGGGATATATAGAAGTATTTACAAGAGGCAATCTATTAAAGTATTAAGTATGAGTGTTAGAAGAGGGAAGAAAGAAGTAGAGGGAAAAACTTAGAAAGAAAGGGGGAAGAAAAAACGTGAGAGTAGAAGTAAGAAAGACACAGAGGAAATAAAGAGGGAAATAGGAAAAGAAAGAGAGAAATTAGAAGTGAGGAAAGGAAAATAGAGTAATTGGGAAGAAATCATAACATATCAGGTTGGAGTTTGGTAAGGGCTGAACCAGGTCATTTGTAGGTAGTGTTTGAGTTTGACTTTGGGCTTTTGTGGGATACCTCTGATTTTCAGTGGAAGGGAGTTCCAGGTGTGAGCAACAGAGTATTTATTGAGCAACTTTCTGATATTTTTGATGGTTTGTATATGTCCAGGAGATGTTTGTCAGACGTACGAAGTTGGCATTGAGGGTTATATTGAGATATGATGTTAGAGATGTAGGGACAGAAGGAGGGATTATAAAGAAGTGAGTAATATGCAGTTGTGACAGAAGTAATTGTTTTGGAAATTCAGGCCACTGTTTTGTTCTAATTTTGAGAGGAGTGATGACTGAAGGTTGGTGAGGATAAGGGGCTGCACACAGAAGGCAGGGTAATAAGAGAGAGAGGGCAAGTGGGGGTTTGGTGGAGGGTGTGAGATATTTATGATTATGGTATAGCAGACCACATTTCTGGTGGGTCTTTTTTATGCATTGATTGATATGTATGTCAAATTTTAGTTTGTCGTCAATTGTGACACCAAGTAATTTAGTATGGGGTTCTGGTTTGATAATGGTGTTAAGGGAGGTTATAGAGAAAGTGGATTTATATTGTTCAAGTTGTTTGGGAAGGAAAAGTAGAAGTTTAGTTCTCTTAGGGTTTAGTACAAGTTGATTGTCTGTGAGCCAGGTTTCGATAGAAGCAAATGTGTCTTGGGTGAGAGTGTGGAGCTGTGGAATGGAATGGGCAATGTTAATGATGGTATAACCGTGAGCATATTGTAACAGAGTGGAGAGGTTAGTAGCAGTGGATAGTCCGTTAGTAAAGATATTGAACAAGAGAGGGCCGAGTATTGATCCTTGGGGACACCGGTGTTTACAGGAAGAAATGGGGAGGTGACATTTTGCCAACATATGGATTGTTTTCTATTAGCTAAGTAGCTGGAGAACCAGTTTATGGTAGGGGAGGAGAGGTGAAGGACATGAAGTTTGGCTATCAGTTTAGAGTGGGAGACTGTATCAAATGCTTTGGAGAGGTCAAGGAATAAACAGGAGACTAGTAGGTTGTGAGCTTCTGCTACTGTTTGTGTGAGAGAGAGTAGTGCTGTTGATGTGCTGTGGTGGGGTCTGAAGCCATGTTGGGTGGGAGTAAGAAGGTTATTATCAAGCAGGTGTGTAATGAGCTGAGTGTGGACACACTTTTCTAGAATCTTAGAAAGAGGGGAGAGTATAGCAATTGGGCAAAAGTTATATGGATCAGAAGAGTTTCCTCCTTTGTGAAGAGGAATAGTGTAGAAGGATTTCCATAATTCTGGGACAAGAGTTTCAGTAATAGAGCGATTTATAAGAATAGAGACAGGATAAGCAATGGAATTAGCAGCAATCTTAAAGTAGGGGAGGTAAATTATCTGCAGAGAAGGAGCAGGGCTTAAGTTTTTTTAGCTGGGATTTGATGAAGGCAGTGGGAACTGGTTGTAGGGAGAATGTGGACTTGGCTGTGAAGGTGGAGAAGAGGTAGTAGTAGTATGAGTTAGCATTTGGATAGTTTCTATGAAGTAATTATTTTAGAGCTGCAGTCTCTTTGGCAGTGTTGAGAGGGAAATGGCTGGGTGTTGGACATTTGCCAGGGTGGAAGATTCTATTGATTGTAAACCAGAATATTATGGGGTTTCTGTGTTCACTTTGGTTTGAGGCAAAGAAAGTTTCTTTATCTTTGACTAGTTTTTTACGCAAGTTTCTGAGTTCCTTGCAACGCTGTAATAAGGGAGGAGTTTTGTTTCTGACCCAAGTTTTCCGGGCAGTATCTCTTTGATGCATGGTAGTGTGTGTTTGCTTAGTTAGCCGGGGGCACAGTTTATTTTTACCCTTTTTCTGGAAGGTGCCATAGAGTTTAACACATCTAGGAATAATTTGTTCAAAGAAGTTACAGCAATGTTGAGGGAGAGGTTATTTAGGAAGGACCAATTTATGTTGGAAAGGGTGGAGATGAACATATCTGGGTTGAACTTAGAAAGATTGCGAGACTCTCTATAAAGGTCTGCATTGCGAGGGTGTTGGGCGTATGTATGTATAAAGATTGGGGGAGTGGTCACTTAGAGAGTATGGTAGAGTGCCAGGGTTGTGGTAGAGATTTGGATTAGAAGTAAGGATCCAGTCTATTATGGACCCTGAGGTAGAGTTGTTATTGTTCTGGGTGGGGGAGGATATTAGTTGGTGAAAGCCATACAGGTTGAGGCTGTGAGAAGGGGATGAGGAAGAAAGCGGGGCCCACTCAATATTCATGTCGCCAAGGATAATGGTTTCATATGGTACATTTTGGGTGAGCCTGGAAAGGAAATTTTCAAGAATAGGGATGTTGTCACTAGGGGGGATATAAATGGATACAATGGCTATTTTCTTATTAGGGGTGAGACAGTTGACTATTAATAGTTCTGCAGGAATGAAGCTAGGGCAGGGGGGGTGAGAGAGGAGAGAGTGTAAGTTGGTTAGAGTAGATGATGGCAAGACCTCCACCTCTTTTATTTATTCGATCTGCATGGAAGATGATGTAGCATGGGGGAAGAATTTCTTTGTTAGGGACATGAGGCTTTAGCCATGTTTCGCAGAGGGCTAAGATGTGGGGGGAGTGGAGTTGTATCCATGAGTGCCGTTCTGTAGTTTTATTGACTGCTTTGGATATTGAGAGAAAAAAAATTAGGGATTTAGTTGGTGGACTGTGGACCTGGGGCTATGCTGGAGGAGGTGTGGAAGGAGTTATATGCTGGAGGAGGTGTGGAAGGAGTTATATGCTTGTGAAATGTAGAAATGGGTGGTTCAGGGTTAGGGTGGATGTCGCCATCCGGGAGTAGTGTATCAAGGAAAGTGAGCAGCAAGGAGAAAAGGCTTAGAGTATGGGGAGTTTTGTGTTTTATACAGGGGGAAAAGGAAACATTAGAATATGTCTTAAATGAAAAGAGGAAGGTGTGAGAGGTAGAAAATAGGTGAGGAGAAGTAATGTGTGTGTGGGTTGGAGTTAGGGTAGTGGCAGGTAGACAGTGTTGGTGTAGGTGGTGTGTTATGTAGTTGTATGTGGTAAGATGTTGACAATGTTAGTAGGAGAAGAGGGGGATCGTGAGATAGTAGGGTGTCATGGTTGTGGTGAATCAGGGTGAATGTGGGTTAGTAGTGGTAAGGAGTGTAAGGACTGAAAGTAGGAAGCCTCATTTGTTTGGTATTTTCCTTATAAAGTCCATGGATGACGAATCCCGGAGAGTTTAAATACACTGAATAGTGACATACATTTACATTTTAGAGTTTTAAATTAAAAACTTACACACTTTCATTGAACACATTCTAGATGCTTTCTAAGTTTGTAAAAGGAAGAGACATTTTATCCGTTCATACAGCATTGCTGCCATTTATTGCTCAGTACTGGTAGATTTGACTAGTTAGCGCTAGACCCAACCTTAACAACTTAGAAAGGAGGTTCTTAACAATTGTTAAGGTCAGGTCACCCAACACTTTTACACTTAACTGATTTGCCTTTTTCCAAATTTCAGCGCATAATCACAGCACTCAATGTACTTTATTATTGTTATCGGTTTGTTGTTGTTATGGTAAATGGATGGATGGGGAGGATGAATAAGAATTGAGAGTTAAACTAGGATGTCCCTTTAGTATTTGTCTTTTTCGTTTGTAATGAATGTAATAATAAAGATGAGTGCTTGTGGAATGAGAGAAGCTAGACGGGAGATAGAAAAAGGAATTGTATGTATTACGTATGTATTTTTCATATGCAAGTGATTTGGTTATTACAGCTAAAGACGAGGTTTGGATGAATGAGATTGTGGTAAGAATTAAAAAAAAATTGTTAAAAAAAAAAAAACAGGTTGAAGAGTAAGGGGTTTGTTGAAATTCGTTAAATGAATGGGATATATTCTACCACCAGTACAAAAATATAATAGGACAACAGAGAAAAATAATGAAATAAATAATAAAAAAAAAATTGGTTTGTGGGAAAGGGTAACCACCTGAAACTTCAGGACCGGCTAGAGTGAGTCCCAAACTGCGGAGACTGACTGGCCATAAGAACGGACTTGCATATACTAAGTGTAAGAAGACATTTCTCGGAATATTCCCTTTTCTCTTACATATGACAATCTTGGAGTTGGTAATATATAAGTTTGGGGTATGTGGGGGCTTTCTTACCTGCATAAAGAAGTTTAAAGAAGAGCAGATGTCCTTCATGGATGCATCTGCAGTCATAACAACTGGGTTGTCCTGTCGTCAGGCAGCCCTTCAGTCGGCCGGATTCCAAAGTCCGGGTCTGGCTTCGGCTGATGTCGCACTTCACCCGACGTCATCTCTGTTGGTCTTCGGGTATAAAAGCATCAGCCGACGCCATTTTCCTCAGTCTTTCTTGCCGTGGCGCCAAGCAGAAGCTGTTCGCAAGTGCCGGTCGGTCGGATCCAGAGATTACTTCTACCGAATACTACTTGAAGACTTCTAAAGCTAAGTACCCGTTGGGGACTCTTTCTTGCCTCAGCCGATGTCAGAAAAAGTTAATAATTGTTTAACCTGTGGGAAACAAATACCTCATAAAGATTTCCACTCTTATTGTCTGCCTTGTTTAGGCCCAGCCCACGACGTAGCAGCCTGTTCGGCCTGTGCTTCTTTCAACCGACGAACGCTTAGGCGTCGGTCGGAGTTTGCAGAACAGTTTTTCGGTTCTGATTTTTGCGTACATTATGCCGTCGGATCCTCCGACTACCCAATCTGCCAAAAAACGCAAAGATAAAGACCGACACTCGCGGTCCGCGGTTTCGGCTGAAACCATGGTTAAGCAAACCGCGAGTGTCTCGGTTTCGGCTGAATCTATTCCTACAACTGAGGCCCCTGCTACAACTCTTGAATCGGCCTCAGAAATTTTATCCACTACGGTGGTTGACTTATCAGACACCATTCCCTTGGATGTCTCTACCCCAGCACCTGGTGCTGCTAGGCCTCCAGCAGCCATGTCCATTAAGGCCTTCGCCAGGGCTAAAGCAGCCAAGACTACTAAAACAGTGCCTGTTAAACCCCCCACATCCAGGCCCTCTTCTAGTTCTCAAATGCTTACTTTGGCAGAAGATTTAATTTCATTAATTAGAGGATCTCAATCTCACCCAGACAGGGCCTCTCAGCCCCCAGAGAAGAGACCTAGGGCAGAGCCCCCTGAGCCAGTGTCCTCTGATGATTCTGCTGATGAATCAGACATAACTGACCAGCCAGAGGCTCCTTTCTCCAATTTTGAAGATTCTGATGCTGAAGAATCCATTCCAGCTGCTTCCCCACCAGAAGAATTCTCCTTTGGGGAAACCTTACATGCCATGCGAGAGCAGTTCCAATGGCAGCAACAGGATTTTTCAGACTCCAGAAAAAGACTTAGGACCTTTCTGCACCTCCCACAGCACAGGCCCTTAGCTATACCTCCTGTTCTCTCTGTGGTGGATGATGCTTTCAATGATGTCTGCTCCGCTCCAGATTCTTTACCTCCAGCCCCTGCCAAACCAGACAGATTTTACAGGGTGCCAGATACTCATCACCACCTTTACAAGGCCCCACTTGCAGACCCAGAAACTATATCCCAGGGTCCCAAGGCAGTAGCCGCGACCATAGCTAAAACCCTATTCCTTCTGAAAGGGAAGCAAGGTCATTAGACAGATGGGGTAAAAGGTCTACACTTCAGCTACTCTCTCAGCTAGAGCTTTAAACTGTCAGTTTCACATGATACAATACCAAGAGTTTATGCTTGATCAGTTAACTAAAAAATTAACCACTGATGAATCTCTTGATAAGAAATATGTATTAGAAATGGTAAATAACATACAACAGGTTAGCAACCATTCCTTAAAATGTGGCTATGATGCACTGGAGGCTTCATTTAGATCAGCCATGACTGGCACAGTGATAAGAAGGCATGCATGGCTAAAGGAGCAAGCTTTACCGGATCATGTTAAAGCTAAGTTGCTAGATGCTCCTATGGATAAGACAAGTTTGTTTGGTACACCTGCCCAGCAGGTTATGAAGAAAATGGAAGAAAAGGCAAAATCTGTTCAAACTGTTAAAGATTTCTTGCAGGTTCAACCCCAAGGTTTAGCAGGAACTGGCCTGCCAAAATTGGTCCTTTCCTGACTCCACAAAATTTCAAAGGGGCAGGAATAGACGTTCCAGAGGCAGAAACCAATCCAGAGGAGGTGCCTACAGAGGACGACAGTGGCAAGGTAACAACAGAGGCACAGACACAACCACTGCCACTACATCAGCACAACCACAGTGACTTAACCTAAACCCGCCTACCAGGGAACAAATAGCAGCTCCTCTAGGCGGAAAGTTAACCTTATTTTCAAAGAACTGGCACTACATAACAAAAGACAAGTGGATTTTACAAACCATAGATCAAGGTTACCGGTTTCACTTCCACACTTTACCAGTCAAAAGAGGAATGCCAAATCTACCTCCAAATCAAAAAACAGAGGCTCTACACCAGATAATGGAGTTAGCAAACATGAGAGCTGTAGAAAGAGTGCCAACAGCAGAACAAGGAAAGGGTTCTACTCCAGACTATTCCTAGTTCCAAGAAAGGAAAAAGTTGGAGACCAATTCTCGACCTGTCCACCTTAAATACATACATCATTGTCCCAAAATTCAAAATGCTGACCCTACAGCAACTTCTTCCCATGCTGGGCAAGGAGTCTTGGCTGGTAACTCTAGATCTCAAGGAGGCATACCTGCACGTCCCCATTCGACCAATCTGCAGAAGATACCTCAGATTTCTTGCAGGATCAGAGCACTATCAATTCTCAGCATTGCCCTTTGGCTTATCTACTGCCCAGAGTATTCACAAAATGCCTGGCATCAGTAATCGCCCATTGCAGAATACAGGGAATTCAAATTTACCCATACCTGGACGACTGCCTGCTACAAGGGAACAACAAAAGCAAGCTGACAACAGATTTACAAAGGGTCATTTACTTGCTACAAGCACTGGGATACACAGTCAATTTACAAAAATCAAGGCTGATACCATCCCAAACAAGGACTTTCTTGGGCGCGGAATTGGACACAGTAAAACAAATGGCATTCCTGACTACAGAAAAACAAAAAGAACTTCCTCTTTACTTCTTGGCACTAACAAAACTGAACAAGTTAACAGCAAGAAAAGTACTGCAGGCCTTGGGCTTCATGGCATCATGCATAATCTTGGTCCCATTTGCCAGACTACATATGAGAAAACTACAGTGGTACCTAAAGAATTTATGGTCCCAGCACAGACACAGCCTAGAAACAGAAATCCCACTAATTCCATGCTTAAAACAGGAGTTCCTATGGTGGGCTCAGGCATGCCAGTCAAACCCAGGCCTACCCTTTCGCAGATGTCAAGCAAGCCAGACCATCACAACAGACGCTTCAGACCTAGGATGGGGGCCCACATGCTGGACAAATGCGTGCAAGGATTGTGGACACAGGATCAACTTCACCTGCACATCAACCTAAAAGAAATGCTGGCAGTAAAACTGGCAATCCAAAAGTTCAAACCATTTCTCAAAGAGGGCCAGTTGATGATAAGGACAGACAACACCACAGTCATGTGGTACATCAACAAACAGGGAGGCACTCATTCATACCCCCTATGCAGAATGACTTTGGAGCTGTGGACCCTGGCTCTCAGCTACAACATCCAGTTACAGGCAATATTTGTACCGGGAAAAGAAAATACTCTAGCAGACATATTAAGCAGAACCACATCGGATGCCCACGAATGGAAGCTGCACCCGGACATCTTCAAGACCATCTCAAAGAAATGGGGAATGCCTCAGATAGATCTATTCGCATCACCTCTCAATCACCAGCTCAACAAATTCTGCACAAGGACATTCCACCCACTAGCATGGAAAGTGGATTCGCTCTCCTTCAGCTGGAAAGGCCTAACAGCATATGCATTCCCACCTCTTCCTTTGATACACAAGGTACTACTAAAAATCAAGGAAGAACGTCCAAGGATAATCCTGATAGCTCCTAACTGGCCAAGACAACACTGGTACCCACTGCTGAGGAGCATGTCTCGGAACAATATGTGGCCAATACCCCTGATGCCTTTGATGTTAACTCAGAACAACTACAGCATCATACATCCAAACCTAAAAACGTTGCAACTGACTGCATGGAACATCACATAGCAGCAACTAATCCAGAACTTTCCCAAAGAGTTAAAGACATTATTCTTGAAGCACGCAGACCTTCAACAAGAAGGAACTATGCTGGAAAATGGAAAAGGTTTGTCATTTGGAGTACGGAAAGAGGAAAAGATGTGTCAAACATAGATATGCCTAACATTCTGGAGTATCTGGCCGAACTTCTTCATTCAGGCTTGTCCTACTCCTCCATCAAGATACATGCATCAGCTATTTCAGCAGAATACAGCTTTGATCCACCTGTTTTACGCACCCTTTGCTCAGGCAGTTCCTCAGAGGAATCAAGAATGTAAAACCTCCAAGGAAACCACCATTACCAGCTTGGGACTTAAACTTTGTGCTAGAAAAGTTGACACTATCACCCTTTGAACCAGCAGCAACAGCAGACCTACAACACCTGTCATGGAAAACTGCTTTCCTACTGGCAATTACTTCAGCAAGGAGGGTTTCAGAACTACAGGCCTTAATGGCAGTGCAACCCTTCCTAATCTTCCACCAAGATAGAGTGTCCATGAGGACTAATCCTACATTTATGCCCAAGGTGGTATCCACAGTGTCTTTAAACCAGGCAATCCACCTACCTACCTTCTTTCCCAACCCACAAAACAGAGGGGAAAGAATACTGCATACCTTGGATGTACATAGACAGCTACGCTACTACTTGGACAGAACAAAAAATAGCAGAAAGACTGACCAACTTTTTGTAGCCTATGCAACAGGAAGGGAAGGAAAAGCTATTTCCAAACAGACAATCTCAAAATGGATAGGAAATTGCATACGATTCTGTTACTCCTTCCATGGAAAACCAATTCCACAGAACATAAGACCTCATTCTACAAGGGCAACAGCCACTACCACAGCCTTCTTACGAGGAGTGGCAACCAAAGACATTATTGAGGCGGCTACTTGGACCTCCGTGCATACATTTGCCAAGCATTATAATTTGCCTCTATATTCCAGATCCCGAGCAGGGTTTGCCACTGCTGTACTGCAAGGGATCCTAAACACACCATAATCTACCTTTATCCTCCTCCCTAGTTGGCTATGGTATTCTACCCAGTTGTTATGACTGCAGATGCATCCATGAAGGACATAGTACAGTTTTGTACCTACCATAAATGTAGATGTCCGAACTGGATAGCATCTGCAGTCAGGATTACCCTCCCTCCTTCCCCTATGTGGTACTCCTAGGGTGTTTACCCTCCTAATAGCTAGCTGGTGGGGGGGAGTCTTTTATGGTGTATTTGTTTGTATATATGTACATACATGCTTATTTTTGTGTTTACCTCTATCTTTTTGGAAACATTGGCATCTATCCAAATTTTAGCCTTCAAGAGGGCTACTGGCATCTGGGGCAAGAAACACTGAGGAAAATGGCGTCGGCTGATGCTTTTATACCTGAAGACCAACAGAGATGACGTCGGGTGAAGTGCGACATCAGCCGAAGCCGGACCCGGACTTTGGAATCCGGCCGACTGAAGGGCTGCCTGACGACAGGACAACCCAGTTGTTATGACTGCAGATGCTATCCAGTTCGGACATCTACATTTATGGTAGGTACAAAACTGTACTTTTTCAAGATTTGCTGATGTTCTTCGTGTTTCAGTGTTGCAGTCATTACATTTGGGTTATCTGCTTGCAGGTAGCCCTCAGTCGCCCTGATTAACAAAGTCTTGGGTCCTGCTTCGGTTGCTGTCCCTTCTTCCATGACATCAGGTTGTCGGGTATAAAACATGCAGGCGATGCCATTACATCAGTCTTTCTTGCCGTGCGGTGCCCTAAGTAATAGCAGTTCGGAAGTGCCGGTCGACCGACTCCTGAAATTTTAGTTTTCGAGTTTCAGAACGGAAGTCTTCAACTAAAGCTAAGTACCTCGTTGGGGAAACTTTTTCTTGCTCATTACCGATGTCAGTAAAAGTTAATAATTGCATTACTTGTGGAAAGCAAATACCTCAAAGATTTTCATTCGTACTGTATTCTTTGCCTAGGCCCTGACCACGACGTACCTTGCTGTCGGTTTTGTGCTTTATTTAATCAGCGCACTATCCTTCTTCGATATATTTTCACCTCTAAATATTTCGGTTCTTGGTTTAATTATCCAGAAATGTCATCAGTTAGCCATCAGACTACCGGGATTCTGAAAAAAATGCAAAGATAAAGACAGAGGCAGGCTGCCAAGGTCCAAAACTGCCGACGACACTTCTCTAAGCCAGTCGCCAGTTCGCCGGTACTCAGTGAGGTGCTTTCGCACCCCCTGATACCTGCTACTTCTGCTTCGCAGGCCTCTACTACTGAGACCCATTCGGAGTCCGGTATGCCTTGAGATGCTTCAACTATGGAACCCGCAGATGTCTCTACCTTGGATGGGTCCGGAGCTGCTGTGTAGGGGACCGGCTTCTGAGGGTGTATTCAGGCCTACAGACTTGCATATTAAACTGACACCTCCTTCTTTACTTAGGCCTAAATCTCAATCCATGCATAAAACACTGATGGCCAGGCCACATGCTCAGGCCTCTATGCCTAAAAAACAAGTGATAAGAATGGCTGAAGATCTAATAACTCTGATCAGGGGCAGCCAACCCCCCCCCCCCTTCTAAGAGGCCTAGGACTGAAGTTGATTATGAATCTTCTGATCAGGATTCTGCTTTTTCTGATTCTTCTGATGATCTAGATTTGCCCTTATCTACTTATGAAGATTCTGATGCAGAGGACACCATTCCTTCTGCTTCCCCTCCTGAGGATTTTTCTTTTGGGGAAACCTAAGGGAGTATTTCCACTGGGAAAGCCAAGATTTTTCTGAATCAAAAAAGAAGCTTGGGGATTTCCTTCTCCTCCCTCAGCATAGGCCTTTAGCTATTCCTCCTGTACTAGATATTGTTGATGATGCTTTCTCGGAATTTAACTTGGCACCTGATTCCCTGCCTCCTGCACCCAGAAAACCTGACCGATACTACAGGGTCCATGAGTCACACAAGTTCCTTTTTAAAAATCCTATTGCAGATCCAGAGACTATTTCACAGGGGCCCAAAGGGCATTAAGGCTTCTACTGCTAAAAATCCTACCCCTTCTGATAGAGACTCCAGGGCGCTGGATAGATGGGGTAGGAAGGTTTACACTTTTGCAACCTTGGCCATTAGGCCTTTAAACTGCCAGTTTCATATGTTAAAGTATCAGCAACATGTTATTGGACTGCTTAAACAGAAAATTATGTTGATTCCTGACTTTGTGGAAAATAAAGAATTATAGGATTTAATGCATTCTGCTGAACAAGTTGGAAAACATACTTTGCAGTGTGGTTTTGATTCATTAGAGGCCTCTTGCAGGGCTGCTGTCACTGGGTCTGTGCTCAGAAGGCATGCTTTGCTCAAGGAGCAATCCTTGCCTGATCATGTTAAAGCTAAATTGTTGGATGCTCCTTTACATCAGGACCGCCTGTTTGGCAACAAGGCAGAGGAAGTTCTTAAAAGGATGGAAGACTAAGCTAAATCTATGCAAACTGTTAAAGATTTTTTACAAGTTCAGCCTCCTAGATTTGGTAGACACTGGCCCTCTAAGAATTGGTCCTTTCCCACTCCTTCCAGGTCTTCTCAAGCCAAACCCAGACTCAGCAAAAACCCCAGGTTTCAGTCCCAGGGGACACTCAGACCTAAGCAGTGGGGGGCCTCCACTTCCAAATCTGGAAATAATAAGAATCCCCCCTATGGTAAACTGTCTCAATGACTTCCTTTTAAAATTTCCAAGCACTTATCAACTGACTGCCCCTTTGGGGGGAAAGATTGCTCTTCATGCAAAGAATTGAGAACTTATTACCCAGGACAAATGGGTTTTAAATATAGTGTCCCAGGGATACAGATTTCACTTCCACACATTGCCAACAGCAAGCGGGTGGCCGGACCTACCCCCAAATCAGTGGGCAGAGGCCCAAAAACAAGTACTTTCTCTCTTAAGCATGGGGGCTAATTAAGCTGGTACCAGAAGAGGAAAGGGGACAAGGTTTCTATTCGAGACTTTTCCTGGTACCCAAAAAAGACAATTCTTGGCGTCCTATCCTGGACCTGTCTACTCTAAATACCTTTTTGGAGATTCCAAAATTCAAGATGCGGACTCTTCACCAATTACTTCCTATGCTAGGCAAAGATTCCTGGTTGGCAACACTAGATTTAAAAGAAGCATACCTGCACATCCCAGTCAGGGAATCTTGCAGAAGATACCCACGCTTCAAAGCAGGCTGCACGCACTATCAGTTCTTTGCACTGCCCTTTGGCTTATCTACTGCGCCCAGGGTATTCACAAAGTACCTAGCTCCAGTTATTGCATTTTGCAGGCAAAGAAATATTCAAATATACCCATACTTGGACGACTGTCTAATTCAGGCAGAAAGCCAGGACATACTTTTGAATCATCTGGCCTATGAACAAAGGGTTCTAACTTGTCTGGGGTACACCATAAACGAAAAGAAATCACACATGGTACCCTGTCAACAAATTATATTCCTGGGAGCAAGCTTGAATACAACTTCCCAGATGGCTTACCTCACGCCAGAGAAACAAATTCATTTGACAAACTACTTCAAACAAGTGGCCACAAAAACCCTGCTATCGGCAAGACAAATACTGCAAGCCTTGGTGTTCATGGCTGCCTGCATTCTTCTAATTCCATATGCAAGACTGCAAATGAGGAAACTACAGTGGTATTTAAAAAGCCTATGGTGCCAACATTCTCAAGACCTGGAAACAATGATTCCTGTCATATCTTGCCTACAACTAGAGTTCCTTTGGAGGGCAGAGGCCTGCCACCACAACAAGGGACTACCTTTCACACCACCCCCTACCGCCCAAACCTTAACAGATGCATCAGACTATGTATGGGGGGCTCACCTGGCAGGGTAGGGCATTCAGGCAAATGGAACCCAAGTCAAATGCACCTGCATATCAATCAAAAAGAAATGTTAGCTGTACAGAATGCTCTGACAGCCTCCAAGGACCACATTCTTCCAGGACAACTAATGGTAAAGACGGACAACACCACTGTTATGTGGTACATAAACAAGCAGGGGGTACACATTCTTACCCCCTTTGCAGACTAGCCATGGCATTGTGGAACACAGCATTGAGCTACCAAGTGCACCTACAAGCTCAATTCCTGCCAGGAAAATTAAATACACAGGCAGATGGACTAAGCAGAAACCTCATGGACCCACACGAGTGGAAACTGGAACCAGGGATTTTCAACATGTTGACAAGCAAATGGGGGAGCCCAGTTTGCTTCTCCCAGAACTGCCAATTGGACAAATTTTGCACAAGGACTCCCCACAAACAAGCCTGGGAAGTGGATGCTCTGTCCTTCAGCTGGAAAAACCTATCAGTGTATGCCTTCCCCCCTGCCTCTGCTCTCCAAAGTACTACTAAAAATCAAACAGGACAAACCAAGGATGATTTTGATTTTACCAGACTGGCTGCGCCAACATTGGTACCCCCCTCCTGCACAATGTGTCACGGTTATTTCCATGGCACCTGCCTCAGATTCCTTCCCTGCTGTCTCAGCAAGAGAACCAGATTCTGCACCCTCAGCTTCTAACACTGAACCTTGCAGCCTGGCTAATTACTTAATCCCTCCTTTACCATCCCTCAGCAAACCTGTGATGGATATCATTTTAGAGGCAAGGAGGCCTAGTACTAGAAAATCTTATGCTCAAAAATGGAAAAGATTCTGTGCCTGGAACCAGTCGCAAGGAATGAGCACAGCAGCGCCCAATTTACCTCAGATTTTACAATACTTAACTGAGATGCTTCACAAGGGCCTGTCTTTTTCCTTCATTAAAATCCACACCTCAGCCATTTCAGCTCATTATAACACAGAACCGCCCCTCTTCTCTCATCCACTGCTCAAGCAGTTCCTCAGAGGGGCCAAAAATTTGAGACCACCCAAGAGAGCTCCAACCCCAGCCTGGGACCTTAACTTTGTCTTGGAGAAACTCACCCTACCTCCTTTCGAACAGCTTTCCTTTTAGCAATCACTTCAGCTAGAAGGGTATCTGAATTACAGGCCCTTATGGCAGTGGAGCCTTTCATCATCTTTCATGCGGACAGGGTGGCCCTCAGAACCAATCCATCCTTTATGTCCAAGGTGGTATCCAGTCTAGCTCTTAATCAGTCCATTCATTTGCCAACCTTCTTTCCTAATCCACAGAATTAAGGGAAACGGATACTGCATTCCTTAGATGTGCACAGACAACTTAGATTCTACTTGGACAGGAATAAACCTCAAAGGAGATCTGAACAAGTGCTGATGGTATTTGCTGCATGGGCAGAGGGGAAGGCTATTTCAAAGCAAACCATTTCTAAATGGATAAGCCATTGCATTAATTTCTGCTATAAGCACCATGGAAAACCTATCCCCCAGGGGATCAGACCTCACTCCACCAGGGCTGCATCTACCTCTACAGCCTTTCTCAGAGGCACATCCTAGAAGCTACTACCTTGAGTTCTGTACATACCTTCACCAAGCATTATCATTTGCCATTTTTCTCTTAATCCAGAGCTGGCTTTGCCACTGCAGTCTTACAGGGCCTTATAGCGGGCCCTAATGCTATCTAAATTCCTCCTCCCAACCATAGCTTTGGGAATCTACCCAAATGTAATGACTGCAACAGTGAAACATGAACATAGTACAGTTGTGTACACTTACCATAAATGTAGATATTCGAGGGTATTCACTGTTGCAGTCCTGGTTACCCTCCCTCCAGCCCCCTAAATTCTTTTGGCTATACCTCTACTTTCCTTTACTATGCTTAAAAGCCTTTTTGGTGTAATTGTTTTTTGTTGGAAGTATATCTTTGTGCCTTTATTTTTAATTGCTTCCCATTAGGGGGCACCTGACATCTGGGGCAAGAAAAACTGATGTAATGGCGTCGGCTGCATGTTTTATACCACTGACGACCTGACGTCATAGAAGAAGGGACAGCAACCGACGCAGGAGCCAAGACTTTGTTATTCAGGCCGACTGAGGGACACCTGCAAGCAGATAACCCAAATGTAATGACTGCAACAGTGAATACACTCGAACATCTACATTTATGGAAAGTGTACACAACCGTACTTTCTCCTTTGTTTTGTTTTGTTTATTTGACTTGTCAGCACTCTGCATTTTGAGTGCTGAATTTCAGTAGGGAGCCATGGGAAAATTTTTAACACTCAAAAAAGTATATATATTGAATACTTGAGATTTTATTTATATATATATATGTGTGTGTGTGTGTGTGTAGATATATGTATGTATGCATGTATATATATATATATATATATATATATATATATATATATATATATGTATGTATAGACTGTAAGGCCTTTCTAAGAGGGACTTTCTTGCTAAGACCACCAGTAAGAGAACCCCCAGCTCCATGGGATGTAAAATTTGTTCTGTCCTCTCTAATTTTGCCTTCCTTTGAACCTGCATCATCATGTGACATAAAGTATTTGTCATGGAAGACACTTTTCCTGGTGGCCATTACCTCCACCAGACAAGTATCTGAACTCCAAGCTCTATCTGTAGTCCTCCTTACATAGTTTTTCACAAAGACAGTCTCTCCTTGCGTACTAACCCTTCCTTTCTACCAAAAGTGTGCTCAGAGAACAATATAAATCAGTTAGAAATAGCTTAACAATATAAATCAATCTATTGAATTACCAGTGTTTTTCCCAAACTGTGGCAACAGGACAGAATATAGATTACACCAGCACCATTTGGATGTACATAGGCAGTTGCACTTCTACATACATAGAATTAAAGATTTCAGAAACTCGGACCAATTTTTTGTCTCCTTTTCGGGAAAAAAGAAGGGTTACCAGTCTCAAAAGTAACACTTTCAAAATGGCTGACAGATTGTATTTCCTTCACATACAACTCTCAAAAGAGACAATTACCAGGCAAAGTGAAGGGCCATTCCACAAGAGCTATTGCAACTTCCTCTGCCTTCCAGGCCAGACTCCCTTTGGATTCTATTTGTGCAGCAGCCACATGAGTAAAACCTCATACCTTTATCACTCGTTACAAAGTAGACATGGCCTCCCGGAACAGGTCTACAATTGGGTCCACTGTTCTAAAGAGTTTATTCCTTTGAGCAGCCCAAGAAAGAAGGTGCTAGGGACGTTGTCCCAACCAGCATAGAATGGAGGCAAGATAGGACAACATAACATTAAGAAGCTATGTACTCGCCATAACGTTCCATGTTTGTTGTCCACCTCGCCTTCATTCTTGCATCCCACCCTCCTTCCCCCTCCTTCGCTCCTGGAGGATTGAGTAGATAGTCTATTTATAATTGGATTATGGAGTCTCTGATTCCCTTCTGAGTCTTATCTACACAAGCTGATTTATTCTTGCATGATATTTATTCTTTCTCTTGCAAACAAGGTCTGGGTAATCTTCCCTGAGCATCATGGGATAGGGCATAGCCTAGAGCCAGTGGAAGCTCTCGAGCTTTTGAATTAGGCTGAGTCGGAACCGATGCTTGGTTCCGAACCCAACCAGCATAGAATGAAGGCGAGATGGACAACAAACATGGAATGTTATTGTGAGTACATAACTTCTTATTTTGAGTAATAAGGTACATAAAAGAGAGGGAAACAAAATGATAGGAAAAATATTATGTGAAATATGAATAAGTTTGGAAAATAAAGGGAGAAGAAAAGTAAGAAATATGAAGATAATTAATATGCAATGAAACTGAAGGAAAACTGACAAATGACTAGTATCAAAGTCACAGATTAAAACTCAGTGCCAAGAAATGCATTATAGTGCCATTTTGGAAGACTGCCTCCCAGGCTAATTGCTCTGCTGATAAGACACCCATAAGAGTTGATGTGGTAGCTGGGTATCTGGGAACATATGTAGACAGCAATCTGGCTTTTGACCAACATGTCTTCCAACTTATAAGTAAGGGATGGCATCCAGGTCCAAGGAAGTCATAGTGCCACTTTTTTGGCTCTTAGCAGATCTGTCATTAAGTATAATGCCCCCCTTCAGCTTATACCTGACCAGGCATGTGCAACAGTTCACTCACAACAGTTAAATGCCAGGAGCATCCAGAGTATAAATGCATTCTCCTATAAGGATCCCCTTGAACCCCAATCTCTATACTTGCCTCCTACAGGGTACTGATTGGCAGTCTATGCTTGGCATAAAAGGTATGCTCGGATCCATCTCTGATGGACCTTTTGCACATCCTCAAAATGAACAGCATCAGAACCACTATATCCAAGGATTTAAATTTTGCCTGTGACATATTGGCAAGACAGATATATGTTTCAGAGGATCCCCATGCCCTGGAACAGGCTCACCATCCATGTGAAGCAGAGTCCTTCCTCGATCCTATTTGTGTAATCTTGACCAGTTTTTGGGAAATTGGAATATCACCCCAGGCCAAGCCCCAATTTCTCTGATAAAGGCAGACAATGCCCAAACTAACACATTCCACTCCCCTCTATAATTTCTTCAAACTTCCTAAATAACATACTACTGCTTAATAAATGCCTATGATACATAGGGACACAATTGGGTTGGATTGCATGGGCAGCTTATAAAGGCCCTGGTGGTCATTTGCCAGGTATATACTTAAGAATCTGTGAAGTAGAAAGGAATGGCATAATATGGTCATGGAAAAGTACTGCTAGGTGTATCTATAAGAATTAAAAGGGGGGAGATGAATATTAGAACAAAAAGGTTTGAGATGTTTTATGCGAATATAGAAATAATTTAGTGCTTAAATGGGAGGGATTCAGAAATATAAATATAGATAGGATATTGTATGAAAAGTGTAAGAAAAGATGGAAATGTGAAATTGAATTGGACAAAATGTTTGTAGCAAGATGTGTATTATGGAAAAGAGATGATGTGGATTATTGTAATGGATTATTGTACAATTAAAACTGAAGATGCATTATTTGAAATAAAGATGGCTGTGGAAGAAAGGATGAAATGGGTAGAGGAAAGAGTAAAAAAGTAAAAACACTAATAAAGAAATGTTATGATTCTGACAATATGAAAAGTGTAAATATTACTGTGAAACTGAAAGTGTAAGTACAATGAATATGAAAGTGTAAATGTAAAAATGTGTTTAGTATTATGATGTATGTAATAAAGCAACCCCCAACTGTTTTTGATAAGTACCACAGTATTTGTTTGTATCCACCTGCGCTACAACCAACTTGGGCAGATGGGACTTCTTTTGAATGTCTCAGCTGAAAGATAGCTTGCAAAGAGGTGCATCACCCCTGTTATGCTGCATTGCAGTGTCAGTAACAGAAAATGAATGCAAGCAGTTGGGGTAGGAATTAACACCCCGCTCACTTCTGATCTTCCAGCATCAAAGGTAAATGTGCTACCTTTTGAACCACTGGCAGTCCTGACATATTTGTCTGCCTTATACGAGTAGATGTGAAAAGCCTTTTTACAGTGAACAGTGTTAATCATTTATTATTCAAACCATATTCATATTTTCTTCAATAGACAACATGCCTTACACTATCTGGATATGGGACATTCAGAAAATGAAATTATTTGTTGTTATGGAGCATGTGGCTACAGTTCGAACTTTCCAGTGGGACCCATGTCACGCACGTCTTGCCATATGCACTGGAAACAGTAAAGTATATATATGGTCTCCAGCAGGATGTGTTTCTGTGCAAGTGCCAGTGGAAGGTAAGACGTGACAGAGATGTTTTGCAAACCAGAACAGCCTCATAACTGTTTGTAAATTCAGTAACAAAGTTATGTGACTCTGGTACCTTCATGAGCAGGTGTTAACACAAATGGTATATAGTGTTTTTATGTTCAAGGTCACATGTGCAGCTGAGTACAAATTGTTTATGAGAGCTGAATAATGTCATTTTTCTGAGTTTACTGCATTGTACTTTTATAGGTTCATAGGTAGGTACTAGGCTATCTGCCCGAGGGCATTTATAAACCTAGCCAGAGTGTGTCAACTTTCGCCATCCCATTGATTAATTAACTGAACCTCTGTCAAAAAGAGCCAATGAAGTGATCCCAGGGGTGTATTTTCTGTTGCCCATCCACTCGTCAAGGTTTCTCATGAAGAGTGTTAGTGAGCGGCTCTGCCTAATGTAGTTAGGAATTCTGTTCCAAAGCATGGGGAGTCTCTGTGACAGGAATCTATCCCTCCAGCATGTTCTATTTATTGTTGTGGCGAGGTTTAGCTCACTAGAGTAAGTGGCTCGCAGTGACTTTGGTTTCTTTAGGTGGAGCATGTCCATCAAGTCTGAGTTGGACATGGCTTTGTAAGTCGGGCAGAGATCACCTCTGAGTAAGCGATATGCCACTGAGTACAGCTGGAGTTTTTCCAGTCTGGCTGCATAGGACATACGTTTGAGACCAGTAATCCTCTTGCTGAGATACTTGTGTGGTCTTTCCAGCTGTTGGAAGTGTCTTGTGAGGTACATCCCAAATGGGGCATTGTACTCTATGATGGGTCTGATAAGTAACGAGTAGAGGGGCACTATAACCTCTTTATTTCTAGATGTGAACCCTTTAGTAATTAGATGGGCTACATAGAAGGATTTCCTAACTACTTTGGCAATATGATTGTCAAAGGAGAGATTACTATCTACCTGGGTCCCCAGATCTCTTATTACCCCTTCTGTATTAAGGGGGCTGCCACCTATGTGGTAATTCATGGGTGTTTTGTTTTTCCCAAATGGGATGACTATGCATTTTTTGGCATTTAGCTTGAGACCATGACTTTGACACCAGGTGTCCGTCTCAGTAAGGCCCTTTTGGAGAATTTCTCTGTCAGCCGGAGAGTGAATTATGGCTCCCAGTTTGCAGTCATCGGCAAAATTTGTTAGCCATAGTCCTTCTGTGTTTGCCTGTACTTCTGAGAAGTATATCCTTTACTTGTTTTGTGGTTACTCAGTAAACTAGTTTGTGAAACATCAGACTTTGTGTACATTAGTTTTGTACTGGACTCAATAATCCCTTCCATTTCTTTGAATTTGAGAATAGTGTATGTGGGTATGGATGTGTTTGTGTTCATTCATTCACATTCTTGTACTGAATGTCTTTAAAACATGAATGTTTTGTCTAAAACCTTAGAGAGGTATTTCCAGTTTATGGGGTTTGTTACCCATTTGCAGTGTTATACAGAAGCGTTCTGCTGGAGACTGCATTTGGGTGCTCTCATTTGTGCGAACATGTTATACAGAGGAATATTATGCCAGAAATATTATCAAAATTTTCTGCAGATGAGAGTTTGATTATTAACTGAACCCCTAAAAGCTAAAACAAAATGCTTTCCATTAGTATGTATTTGGAGGGGATACTCATTTTGTTTTTTTACTCTGTTGTTCTATGGCTAATGGTAAATCATTAGTATGCATTTGGAGGGGATACTCATTTTGTTTTTTGTGTACTCTGTTCTATGGCTGATGGTAAATCAATCCATATGCTGTTAACTACTACTCCTAGTCTTTTGCACTGATGAAGGACTCTTAAACTTGAACCACATAGTATCATGTATTTATTATTTGTGAGATTAGGGACTGGAGGCACTGGGAAAGCATCATGAGCTTTTGAAGAAATGGTTGATATCAAAGATTAATTACCACCAAGCGTTAAGCAGCAACATCACTGTCTGATGTAAGCTAGCATCAAGTCTGCTGTCTTCTTCCCACCAGAAGTACTTTGTTTACCTTAGTCTGTCTGGAATGTTTTGCTAACTGTCCAGGATCACATACTTGTTATCTCTTATGTAGGATATAATAGCCAGTTTTCTATAGTCCTAACAAATTTACCTTGAAGTCTTTTCACCGTTAAACCTGTTTGTCAACTTTCTGAAGGTCCTGTTGTCTAAAGGTAATTAGTCTTCTGCTTCTATAGTATGAATTTGCATGTGCCTCTTAAAAGACAGTAAATTCATCTTTCTGTCTTCCTGCTGTGAAGAGTTGTTAGTAAATTGACACCTGGGATTTCAGTTCCATCTTAATTTTACAGAGAACTAAGACAAGCAGGGCATAGTCAGCCCTGCAGTCAAAAACTTTCCTAGGTTACCATTTGCCTACATCTCCTAAGGACCTCTTTATGGATCTTTTGCTACACTTAATATCACTGGTGAGAGAACTCCAGGCTACCAGTCTGTTTTTTAGGAAAATGAAAACAGTACTGTATAAGTGATTTTGGAGACCATAAAATGCCTAGCCATATACACCTTTAAGTCGATACACTTGTTAGAACTAAATAGTATTTACCTTCTACATCAAGAAGGGATATAAATGACAAACCTGGGGTAGATTTGTATATACTCATACAGTCATCAAGATTTGCCTTAAAGGTAGCCAAACAGGACTTTGTTTGACCTGTATTGGTATATTGGTAACTTATTTCATTGCCTAGGAATATGTTGAGTGAGGAACCTCACCCTTCAATGTGTCGTGTATATGTCGTGGTGTAAATTTTAGGTCCCTAGTGTGGGTGTTAGCCGAGAGAGAGATCTCGCTGAGAAATAATGGGTCGAATGTGATTTGAGTCTTTGATGGCTTGAAACACGAGGCATGAATTACCTCAGAACTGCCTGTAGGCTGTTGAGTATAGAGACATGGTAATCCCTTGGAATAATTGAAGGATTCAAGGCATTTAACACATTAATACATCTGAGATGTAGAATATATTACCCCTAGCAGTCCACACACATTTTACATTCTACAGTATTTTGAGAAATTATATTAAAAAGTAAAAGCCAGACAGATGTAAATATAGTGTGGACAGTAAGTGCTGTTAGAAAGGTACAAATAGCAATGTTTCCAGAAAACCATTGCATTTTTTACATCAGTACTGTTAATGTATTATAATCCACAGAAACCAGAATTATATTTTTTCCTCTTAAGTTTCACACATTAACTTTTCATGTCTTAGAAATTGTACATCCTAAACATATAATGCCAAAACATTTGTTCAACCAGATTTGGGCTTTCACTTATCAGAAAGAAATTCCTTTCTGTGTGCTTGTTTGTTCAGATATGTATAGAAACATGAAATATTATGCATATATTCATATAACTAACAATATAAATAACAATGAATAACTACCAAGATATACAACTTCCAATACAAATGTCAATAATATTCTTCTAAAGTGTCATGTAAGGTGGCCTGTCCATGGGGTCACTCTAGGAGAGTGGTGCAGAGAGAGGAGAGTGGTGCAGAGAGAGGTACATCCCAAATGGAGCTTTGCAGTGAAGAACTAGTCTATTCTATGCTGAATATAAGGGAGTGATTGCCTTCTTAGATCTGTATGATATTCCTTTGATGATTAGCTGTGCTAAGTTGAAGGATTTCCTGATTGCTGTTGTCACATGATGATCAAAAGCTAGGGAGTTGTTAACTCAAATTTCAGGGTCAGTAACTACCTTTTAATTTAGTAGTGGTGCATTGGCAATACAGTACTGTGAGAGGAGGGTCATTCTGTCAAATACAGTGGTACTGCACTTCATTTTAGCCAACGTTTATTTACACCAAGAGTTTATGAGGAAGTGTTCTTGCTGAGGGGTTTGTGTATCCAGTGAGAACTCAACCATGACTTACATTATGTAGTTGTCTGCAAACTTTAGTGAGCCAGAGGTCCTAGCAACCCTGCTTGGAGACCAGAAAAGAAAATGCTAAAAAGGAGGGGTCATAACACAGAGCCCTGAGAAATACCAGTATTTTACTTTCTTACTTTTTGATGAGGTATCTGCAACTCATACTTTATGGGTTCTGTCTTTCGACTATTTTTCTATCCATCTTACCACATAAGGATCTGTTGTAAAAGTATTTAGCTTTTTTATGATGCCAGCACGAAGTATGATGTCAGATGTTTTGGCTAGGTTTAGATATGTTGTGTGCACTGCATGGCCGCTGTCAGCTGTGCTTGTGACAGTCAGAAAAGTATCCATATTTAATAGGCGGGATCTTCGTTGACAAAGCCATACTGTTGAAGGTCAAGTCTAATAAGGTTTTTAATATAGTTTATGAAATCAGTTATAACATGGTCTGTGGCCTTGCAGATGAGGCTGGTCATAATGGTAAATAATTTCCTGTCTAGGGACATCACAACTGCAGTGCTGCACTCTGTGGGGACAAAACGTATAGCAAAGCTCAAGTTAAACAGTTTTTGGAGTGGATCAACAAGGACACTTGGCACTACGTATTACTCATCCAGGTATATTTTCAGGGTTCCACTTTGAATCATCGAAAGCTTGAAACATTGAAATTCTGATCATCGTGACCAGAACATCGAGTTGCAAACCATCGAAGATTCAAAGAGAATGTAAAAAAAAGAAAAAAACTCTAAAAACTATCTTTTCCCCCCTGCACCCCCATGTGGGGGGCTGCACCCCCCCAAATACCAACTCCGAGATCGCATTACAGTGGGGTAAAGGGAAATCCCCATTTTAGCACTATATGCAGAAGCGCTAAATGGGAGATTTCCCCGTACCCTGTCTGCAGCACCATCACAGAGATGGCAAATTCACAGACGCAGTGTGCAGGGCACCTTGCTGCCCTGCAGAAACACTAGCTTTTTCCTTTTTTTACTTACCTTTTTCTTCCCCTTGACAACATCGATGTTCTAAACACTCAATATGGCTCGACCATATGAATTTCGATGGTTTAGAATTTCAATGTTTTCAAGTGGAACCATTTTCAGACCCTTGAAGGAAGCATTTTTTTTAACACCTTCATTAAAATATCACTAAAGATATAGACACACTTACATTTATTTAAGAAAGGAAATTGTTAGTATGTTCACAGTTAGAAACATTATACATCACATTCATGGTTTTATACAATTGTCATCAGTCCAACATTACATAAATTGAGCAATAACTACCTTCCCTTAAATGTCACTCCTCCTCCAAAACATTATTCTGCATGTATTGTTCCCACAATATCCATTTTTTTCTTTGTAGTTTGTTCCTACCCATCTCTAACTAGCCCACTGCCAGTTCTTTTATCTCTGTTACAGTATTCACTACTTCAGGTACACTTGGTTTAAACTTTGATTTCCATTTTCTGGTAATTGCTTTTTGACAGCCATCAGAATTAAGCTTAACAAGGCCTTACTATGTCTAGGCATTTCAGATCCTGTATCCCAGCTCAAAAAATAATTTCCTTAGTTATACCCATTTGCTCACCCCATATTTCTGACAGAATAGAGTACTCTGTAGGTAGTTTTGTTTGCCAACTCAATCTAGGAAGTAGTTTTGGTTTTCAGCACCTTCATACATGCTGCTTAGTGTTAAAAGGGGAGGTAAGACATGCCGGGATTTGTGAACAGTGGATAATCTTGGGGAGAAGTTAGTCTTGAGTTAGTTGACAAGTACATTGACAATATACCGGGTCTATATTAAATCAGCGAACGCTTAAAAAAGCGAAAGCTGATTTATCGACCCCATGTAAGCAAAAGCTTACAATCCGGAACACTCGGAACAGCAATTTTTTTCCTAGAGAAAAAAATCGCTGTTCTACAAAACAAATAAAATAAAAATAAAAACTTCAAAACATTACATAAAGTGGGGGGCTTCTCCCCCCCCATAACCCCCTACATAAATATACCAACTCCGAGATTGCACTACAGTGACAAAAATGGCAAAGTAATGGTGGCAGCCAAGCAATTTCTTTCCCAGGGAAAAAAAGCACGTATATGCCGTTTCACTATTTTGCTTTTTTGTGCTTTCAAGTTCGATCAAGACACATTCGAAGGATTGCGTCTTCGATTATATAATAGGAACCCAATATATCTTGGATCAGAATGAGAAATGCCATCATGTAGAATGATGATCCTTCCTAACATAGCAAAAGAAGGATTTATCATCATATTTAGCTACTGATGCCAACCTAAGTTCATGGTTAGCTGTAGTAGACCTGATGTTAATGTTAAATTTTTTTGTAGTGTTTTATTTCTCTCCTAGATCTGACTGGTATTAAATCTGCTGTATAATTTGAGTTTTTCTTTTGTTGTAAAGCTTACTGTTGACAGACCACCAGTATGGTTTATTTTTGAACTTCCTATGTTTGTTCTAATAGGGACTGCCATTTCTATGCATTTTTGTAAATGGGCATTGAATTCATTGGTGTAACTAGCTACAGTCTCTTAAGTTGGGGTTGGAGCAGTCATACGCTAATTCAAAATCTCAGTGTGTGCAAGGTGAGATTTGCATGATTGTAATCTTAATTCTGAAATTTCCTGTGAGAGCTTTTGAAATTTTGAAGGTGAAAGTTACAGGGTCTTGGTCATGAAGCAGCAGTATTTGTGAGGAACAGATCAAGAATGATGGGTCCTTTGGTAGGTTTGTTTACAGTTTGCTCCACATAGTGTTTGTTTATTTAGTCTAAGAACTTTTAGGCATACCCTACATTGGAGGTACAACTGTTCCAATTTTTTGATGGGTAGTAAGTCACTCAATGTATTGGAAGTTATGGTGACAGGGAGATCATAAAGTATGTTGAGAAATGTTAGGTGGTCATCAGGGGACGTGGAGGGTACACTATAACAAGCTATGAGCTAATAATTTGCCCTGTCTAGGGTGACTTGGAGTTCATTGAATTCTATTTCTGAGTCTCTAGGAGTATGCCCAGAAGTAATATGATCCTTGATAAATATGGGTACACCACAAGGCATAAAAGATACAAAACCCAGGTTATTAACCTGCCTGGAAGTTAGCACAGAGGACTACGGCTCTGAACTGTTAGTGAGCTGCTTCCTGAAGTCCAGGGTATAGGTTGTGATTTCTTTTTCCTCTATTTGCCTGCTGTGCAACTCTGTGCAAATCATTTCATCAGAAATTGTTCCTGTATCACATGAAAAGGGACACTTCTTTCTATGAAGGTTACCTGGTTAACAGATGCATAAAATAAAAATTAAAAAAAAAAATCCTGTGTTCTGTCCTACCCCCCAGAATAGGGGGAAGGATGTTGCAACTGAGATTTTAAGGAAATCTGACCAGCTCTTTATAGTCTTTGCAAATGTGTTTAAGATCAAGACCATCTCTAAATGGCTGGCTCAGTACATTTCATCTTTTACAACTTTCTTGCAAAGGCTGTACCAAAGCATGTGAGAAGCAACTCTTCAAGGCCCACAGCAACTACCACTACCTTCCCTAGAGAATACATCACCCAGGCCATTTTGGAAGCAACTACCTAGTCATCAATGTATTCCTTCTCCAAGCACTATAATCTGGACATTACATCTAGAGCCAGAGCAACATTTACCACAGACATACTACCAGGTCTTTTGCAAACCACACCTTCTTGGCAAGACACATTGGTTCATAAGCTGTGGGAATCTAAGTATTATCACTACTGCAGCACTGAACAGTATGCTCAGCACAGAAGAGTTGTGTTAGGCACTTAACTGTAGATACTCAAGTATGTTCAGTGTTGCAGTAATATCTTCTTCCTTCCTCCCTCCAACCCTCTATTTCCTTTCCTGTAGCCATCCCAGTCTCCCCTCTACTTATATTCCTTTTCTGTTTCCCCCACAGGGAGCTTTGGTGGAATGTATTTTTGTTGGGCTGCCATTTTTGATGGCACATGGGCATCTCATACTCTGGTCTCAGCCCATGTCTAGTTTCTCTTGTACCAGAAAAGTGCTGATGTCAAGGTGAGAGGTCATCTGTCCTGCCTAGTGGAGGAAGGTTGCAAAACCCTGGAACTCAGGATGGATGTTGGATCTTCTATAGCAGACGTCACAGGTGATGTTCGTGTTTCACTGTTGCAGTCCTTACAAAATGGGTTATTCGGCTCCCGGTAGGCCACAGTCAGCCAGAATACCAACGTCCTTGGTATATGGCATCAGCTGCCTTCAGTTTTAAGCCTGACTTCAGGTAGAAAGGAAGGCAGCTGATGCCATTTCCTCAGTCTTTCTTGCCGCGGAGCCCGAAGCAGAAGCATTTTGCACGAGTGCTGGTCAGCCAAGCACCTTCTTTTTGTATTTCGACTGCTAAGTTGAAGACATCTTCAGATAAGTACCCCATTGGGGACCCTCTTTTCTTGCTCTAATGAATGTCAGAGAAAGTTGTTAACTGTCTTCCCTGTGGAAAACAGATTCTGCACCGTGATTTTCACTCTTACTGTATTACTTGTTTGGGCCTTGAGCATGACGTCCCTAATTGTGAACTCTGTGCTTCTTTCAACCCGCGTACCATATGCCGTAGAGCTAGGATCTTGTTTAAGCATTTCGGAGTTTGGCCTAAGTTAGTCGGTATGGCGTCTTCTGGTCTCCTGACTTCAGATGTTCCTAAGAAGTGCAAGATAAAGACTGACAGGCTTAGGGTCAAATTAGCCAACGATGTTCCTGTTAAGTTGGTTGTCGGCCCAGCAGTAGTCAGTGAGGCGCTTTTATCGCCCCTGCAGTCTGCGGATGTTCAGCAGCAGGCCTCTACGGAGACCTTTTCTGAGTCCTCCATACCGCAGGCTTCCACTTCGTCTTCTGACCCCCTGCCAGTAACCACCTCTGGATCCGGAGCCGCTAAGCAGGCGCTGGCTTCTGAGGCCTCTTTTCTCTGCCTGGAGACCAGATCCAGACCGACTACCTTTGTTCAGACTACGGCGGTGGCTAGGTCTCCTCAGTCCCTCCAGCATTCTAGCAGGCCTCCCAGCCGCATATCTACTCAAACGCAGGTGCCTGCCTCCCCTCAAATGCCTCAGTCTCAGATGATTAAAATGGCTAGTGATCTCTTGACCCTTGTCAAGGGGCTCTCAGCCACCTCCTCCTAAGAGGGCTAGGGAATTGTCCCCAGAAGTTTTGTCTGCCTCAGACTCTGAGGTTTCCAGCAACTCTGCTGATGAAGAGGGAAGCTCTCAACTTTTTTCTGGTTTTGAGGATTTTGATGCAGAAGACTCCATACCTTCTGCCTCTCCTCCAGAAGATTTTTATTTTGGAGATACTCTGAATACTCTTAGGGAGCATTTCAAATGGGAAAGTCAGGAATACCCTTAGTCTAAGAAAAGGATTAGGGAATTCTTGGATTTTGCCACAGCATAAGCCTTTGACTATCCCTCCAGTTTTGGAAGTTGTTGATGTTTTCCTGGAGAATTCTTTGACTCCTAATTCTGTTCCTCCTGCTCCCAGAAAACCTGACAGGTATTATAGAGTTCCTGATTCTCATCAATTCCTTTTCAAGAATACTACTGCTGATCCTGAGATTATTTCTCAGGGCCATACAGGTGTTAAAGCCACGGTTGCTAAAAATCCTGTTCCCTCTAACAGGGAATCTAGGGCCTTGGATAGATGGGGTAAAAAGGTTTATACTTCCCCCCACCCTTGTGATTAGGTCAGTTAATTGTCTTTTTCATATGCTTAAATATTAGCAGCATACTGTGGAGGCCATTAAGGCTAAAATTGCTAGTGTTCCTTCCCTGATGGAGAGTAAGGACATGCAAGATTATTGAATTCTGCCACTCTTGTCACTAAACATTCTCTACATTGTGGTTTTGACACTTTGGAGGCCTCTTGCAGGTCACCAGCCACTGGTTCTGTTATTAGAAGACATGCTTGGCTCAGGGAACAGCCCTTTTCTGAACCTGTCAAATCTAAATTACTAGATGTGCCTTTGCACAAGGACAGTCTTTTTGGTAGCAAAGCAGAAGAGGTGTTGAAAAAGTTGGAGGATAAAGCCAAATCTATGCAAACTGTTAAGGACTTTCTGCAAGTTCAGCCTCCTCATTTTAGTAGACATTACCCTTCTAAGAATTGGACTTTTCCTGATCCTAGTTAACAGGGTCACACTAGGCCTAGGGGTTACAGGTCTTCTAGGGGACAGACTTCCACCTCTCAAAAGGCTAAGCACTGGCAGGCTTCTTCTTCAAAATCGGGGAGCTCGAAGCAAACTTCCCAAAGCAAACATTCCCAATGACTCCAGCCTTCTCCTGCCTGCTTCTGCAGGCCCAGGGTTTCCTTTGGGGGGAAGGTTAGACATTTTTGAAGATGTCTGTTCCATCATCACAGACGACAAATGGGTGCTCAAAATAGTATCCCAAGGCTACAAGTTTTCCTTTTTCACCTTCCCTGTCAACCAAGGATACCCAGTTATCCACCCACATCAAAGGGCAGAAGCAAAAAAACAAGTTTCTTCTTTGCTAAGCCTGGGAGCAATAGAGGCAGTTCCTGCACTACAGATAGGCCAGGGTTTCTACTCAAGATTTTTCCTGGTTCCCAAAAAAGGGGGCACCCGGTGCCCTAGTCTGAATTTATCCATTCTAAACACTTTTCTGGTGATTCCCAAGTTCAAAATGCTCACTCTTCAGCAGTTACTGCCAATGTTGGCGAAGGATTCCTGGCTGATGACTTTGGATCTCAAAGAAGCTTAACTGCACATCCCATTAAGGGAAAGCTGCATGCAGTGCCTTCGCTTCAGGTCAGGGAACAGGCACTTCCAGTTCTCTGCACTGCCCTTTGGCTTGTCTACTGCTCCCAGAGTTTTTTTGAAATGCCTGGCTCCAGTCATTGCTTTTTGCAGGCAAAGAAACATTCAAATTTACCCTTACTTGGACGATTGTCTTATTCTAGCAAACTCTCCAGAGCAACTTTTAAAGGATTTGGACTTTGTAAAGAACCTTCTCACCTCTTTGGGCTACACTATCAACGAAAAGAAGTCAAAATTGGTACCCATCAGGGAGATTGTATTCCTGGGAGCGAGTCTGAACACAACTGCCCAGATGGTATTCCTCCCTCAAGAGAAACAAATGGATCTTTCAAATTACTTTAAAAATTTGGCAAGCATGACCTAGCTGTCTGCAAGGCACTTCCTGCAAGCCCTGGGATTCATGGCTTCATGTATTTTGATGATTCCATATGCCAGACTGCATATGAAGAAAATACAATGGTACCTCAAAAACCTTTGGTGTCAACACACTCAGGATTTAGACTTAATACTTCCTCTGATTCCCTGTCTGCAGACGGAGTTTCTTTGGTGGGTGACGGCCTGTTCACAGAACAAAGGTCTGCCTTTTTGTCCACCTCCTGCCAGCCAGACTCTCACCACAGATGCCTTGGACTATGCTTGGGGAGCATATCTAGAGGGCAGATGCATTCAGGGGACTTGGAGCTATCAACAGGTTCATTTACACATAAATCTGAAGGAATTGACTGCAGTCCAGCAGGCCTTGATGGCTTTCAAGCACCTACTCTCTCCTGGTACTCTTCTAGTCAGGACAGACAACACCACAATCATGTGGTACATCAACAAGGAGGGAGGGACTCACTCTTACCCGCTGTGCAGATAAAGCATGATACTATGGTCCATAGCAGCTTCCATGGGAATTCATCTGATAGCTCAGTTTCCTCCAGGAAGGCTCAACACCTTGGCAGACCGGTTGAGCAGGCAGGTCCTGGATCCTCACAAGTGGCAACTAAAGACCATCTTCCATCGCATCAGTTGGCGTTGGGTCACTCCCCAGGTGGATCTCTTCTCATCTCCGACCAACCATCTTCTTCCAACATTTTGCACCAGGGGTCATCACAACAAAGCTTGGAAAGTGGGTCCTCTGTCCTTCCCCTGGACACAGCTCTCAATCTATGCCTTCCCTCCTCTGCCTCTTCTTCCCAGAGTACTGTTAAAGATAAGGGATGAAAAACCAAGGGCCATTATCATAGCTCCAGACTGGCCCAGGCAACATTGGTATCCACTACTTTGCAGTCTCTCTCAGTCTCAGCCTTGGCATCTTCCCCTGATACCAGATCTCTTGGTTCAGGAGGGGGGAAAAATTCTGCATCCTCATCTTCAGACTCTGCATTTGGCAGCCTGGCTCATAATATAAACCTTTCCCAACAGGTGGTTGAGGTTCTTTGTGAGGCCAGGAGGCCTAGCACTAGGAAATCTTATGCAGATAAGTGGAAAAGATTCTCCATTTGGATGCAGACTAGAGGGGAAGACCCTTCTCAACCTACTCTTCCTCTTATTCTTGACTATCTGGCAGACATGCTTAATGGTGGACTTTCTTTTTCTTCTATCAAGATTCATGCTTCAGCTATTTCTGCTCATTGTTCCTTTGAGCAACCAATTTTCTCTCATCCCTTGATGAAACAGTTCCTCATGGAAGCTAGCAATTTAAAGCCTCCCAGAAGGGCACCTACTCCTGCTTGGGATCTTAATTTTGTACTTGAGAAACCTACTCTGCCTCCTTTTGAACCAGCTGCCTCAGCAGATTTGAAGTTTCTCTCCTGGAAAACTGCCTTTCTCTTGGCTATTACTTCAGCTTGAAGAGTTTCTGAGCTGCAGGCCTTAATTGGCAGTAGAGCCTTTTTATCATCTTCCATGTGGATCGGGTTTCTGTTAGAACTAATCCCTCCTGTATGCCTAAGGTGGTTTCTATCCTGACTCTTAACCAGTCTATACACCTGCCTACCTTCTTTCCTAATCCTCAGAATAAAGGGGAAAGCTTACTGCATTCCCTGGATGTGCATAGACAGCTTCGATTTTACCTGGACAGGACTAAACCTTTTCGAAAATTGGATCAGTTGTTGGTCAGTTTTGCTCCTGGAGCTCAGGGAAAAGCTATTTCTAAACAGACCATTTCTAAATGGATTGCTCATTGTATTCACTTTTGTTACTTGCAGCATGGCAAGGTTCCTCCACAGAGTATTAAGTCCCATTCTACTAGAGCAGCCTCTACCTCAGCAACTTTTGTAAGAGGTGTACCTACTAGGGACATCCTGGAAGCAGCTACCTGGACTTCTGTCCACACTTTCACTAAACATTACAATTTACCCTTGTTTCCTAAGTCCAGGGCTGGATTTGCCACAGCAGTGTTGCAGGACATTCTTACCAACCCTTAAACAGTGGGTGTTCCACCCCCCCCCTTTTTTTTTCCTGGGCTTTGGGAATCAACCCATTTTTTAAGGACTGCAACAGTGAAACACGAACATAGTATAGCTGTGTACACTTACCATAAATGTTGATGTTCGAGTGTATTCACTGTTGCAGTCCTGGTCCCCCCCCCCCTTCCATCCCCCTTTTTTCCTAGGGCATAGACTGACTTTTTCTTTTCCTGGTCTAACGTTTTGGGGGCTCCTGACAGTTAAGGCAAGAAAAACTGAGGAAATGGCGTCGGCTGCCTTCCTTTGTACCTAACGTCCTGACATCAGGCTTAAAACTGAAGGCAGCTGACGTCATATACCAAGGACTTTGGTATTCTGGCCGACTGTAGGCTACCGGGAGCTGGATAACCCATTTTGTAAGGACTGCAACAGTGAATACTCTTGAACATCTACATTTATGGTAAGTGTACACAACTGTACTTTATCAATACTGTAACAGTGAAGATACTCAAACATTTACAGTTATTGCAGGTTCCTAACACAGTTGTGCCTTCCTTGTACTCCATCACATCCATTCACCCAGACTTTGTTTCTGATGGATTAACCAATATGGGAAAAAGGTTGTTCCACACTTTTCTGGTTGTCAAAAGTGACAGCTCTGTGAGACCAGACTGCACTTGTCAGACAAGAATAGTTTTATAGTAGCAAAGATGTTTAACACTGTAAAGCTGAATACAGTGATGACTTGCCAAGTAGCTGGGTCTAGTCTCACAGGAAATGTCCCCTGTTTCTGGTAGCTTATCTTTTTAGATTTCATATGTGCCGCTTGAGCAGTCCACAGCCCCAGTTTCATTGATGCAGCTCTTAGGAGGCACAGTAAACTACAGTAAATAATTCCTAACTCTTTCAAAGTTAGTGACCTTTCTGTGTGCAGCTGTAGACTCTCTCCAGATAAGTCTCCCCCCCCCAAAAAAAAAAATGCAGCTGGAAAAAAAAAATAGATTGTAACAATGTAACAACACAATTTTTATAAAATGGCACCATACACGATCCTAGAGACATATCCTGCATTTTCCTATTTCGTCATGCAACTTCAAATGGGGACTAGAGTCCTACACCAGAATGTATGGAATCAGGCTTCTAATTCTATAAAGATTTTATTTCCTTACAGGCTGAGCAAAGAAAATTAATTCTATAACTGATAGATTGCAACCCCTACTGTAAGATGCCTGTCATTTCCTCCTTCCCTAACTCAATAGCTGACTACATATTCTTTGGATTTTGCTTAGGGAGCTCACTTCTGCAATCAGTGTTAGACACCTTGCCTCAGAAAGAATGGTCTCTGTATGTCAGCATGAAAAATAAAACATTCAGCACAGTCTTCATCATCCACCAGTACATCTTCCAGGGCTACAAACCCAGTTTGAAGATTTACACACACTGTCTCTTTCAGCTTTTCCCGGTTAGGGGTCACCAGAAATGCTGACTTATGAATATACATTAGAACCACACTACACATGTGTGAGACATGTCAGAAATGGAAATATGTTGCCATACATCTCAACAAACTGCACCAAACTTTTTGCTCACCTCTTTCTAACCAGAATGTCTGAAAAATAGATAACTTATTCCCAGAGCCTCACTTTACACTTTCTTTCTTCATGTCATCTGGTTCAGCAAGTACTTACCAGGGAAAAACAGGACCGAGCCAACATTGTAGTAAAAGCTTACATTCTTCATCTTTAGTCCATGCTTCTACACAAGTCTTTTTTTTTAAACAACCAAATAATGATGCAGTCGAAATTAAACAGCTCCAAAGTCAAACAAGCAAACATATGCCATGCTAACAGAATCACTACCTCTTTTCCAGAAAGATCAAAATCTAATCAGATTCATTATCCAGAAGTAGTTGTCAATACCAATTTCCTATAGTCCATTTATAGTTACAAACTCTGTTGAAAACATCCCCTGTGCAGGAGTCATTAAAAAGATGACATCCATCCCGACTTGATAGTGTGTCTGTGTGCCTATCAGGAAAGCCACTTGTAAAGCATATGCTTGCAAAATTCTTCCTGTTTTACCCTGCCTTTCCTACTAGTACGTTTTTTCTTAATTACAACTAATTATTGAATGTCAGTGGACATCCTGCTCTTAGTTATTTTTAGTTATGTTTTTACATTTTTCTGGTCACCATAATAACCAGATGCAACAATTATCACTTGCATTTGTCACCCTGCCTAATAAGAAAAGCATCATAGCAATTTCTACTGAATGTTTTGCCATCTTACCCTCTAATTCCTCCAGTTTTTCCTTGAAACATTACAGACTCTTAACAATTCCAAAATATAAGCTCCACTGTGTCTGTTTTCATTGTCATCACATCTCTAATAGTGAGCTATCCTGTTAATGTATATGAAGTGTGTTTGGTATGTAAAAGCACCTTCTCTACCCAGTTTAGTAAACAACAACTATTTCCACTTTGTGGTGACATCTAGTGTTAAGACACTCAGTCCCATGTTGGCCTTGCTTGACACATCTCTAATCTTAAAATGTTCATAGCCTAGTTAAGGTCTAGACGTTGCTTGAAAATTCCTTCTTGCTTGCTGTTGCATTGAAACCGTCATACTTCAGTTAAACCAAAATGACACACGGCCCTCTAGTCCTTCCTCTACACAGTCTTTACCAGCTCAGCAGCAGAGCAGAGTGCTGCACCCCAGCTTCAAGACACTGAATCTGTCATTTTGGAAATAATATGTTAATACCAAACAGCTATTCCATTTATGACAATTTTAAACATCCAGGGTAAAGCCAAGATACCTACTACAAGAGAGTATTGCCTGCAGAAGTGGAAGAGATTTGGCTTGTTGACTGCCGCAGCAGAACTAAGCTCTTGAACTGTCCAATTCCAGGAATATTACATTGCTTAAACTATCTGTATTAATATCACCTAGGCTATTCTTCCATCCAAGTACATCTCTGCTATTTTTGTTTATGTAGCAGCCTTTCCTACAGATAACTACAAAGTCCATCTGTTAAAACCTTATTATCAGTGCCTTTTACCCGACACCTACAAAAAGACACCTTTGCCTTCCTTTAGGTTTGATCTTTATTTAGCATATATAAGCATATATATAAGCATTATAAGCACAGTAGACATTAAATTCCTCTTGGAATACATTTTTTATCACTGCTGCAGTTTTGCAGTAATTTCACAGAGAAGAATCACCACGTGTAGGTCACTGTACTCTCTTAGATGGCATAAGCAGCTTATTAAATAGTCCATTCAGCTGCCATTTTTTTTAATCTACATAGTGTTTTGTTCTCCATTTGTATGTTAGTTTCACTAGCAATGCACTCAGAGGGGATCGTGTCAAATAAAGCCCAAACGATTCAGATTATCACACATGTAGCAAGTGAAATAAATGTAAAAAGTTCCTATTGTTGCAAAATTACAAAAAAATATATTTTTTTTTTGCAGGGAGAAAGAGCTTTCTCCCTCAACACTCCCTTACTTAACTATAATTCTTCAGTTTCATAGTCATGGAAACATGGGAAAGACTAGTACTGTGCTACAGAAACTACTATTATCAAACTGCAGTCACACTTCATACAATAAAAAGTACATGAAACATTTTGGCTCCCTTTCACACAGCCTTCTGTATTTGGCCATGCATCCAGAAAGCACACATACCAACTTTACAAGTTGCATAAAAACACTGGCAACAGCAGTAGTCATAGTAATTTGATGCAGTTGCTCAAAGTACTTTTGTGGAAACTGAAAAGGGTTCATGAGGTTTTGTTCCTGCCAAAGTGCAGGCTTTCATATAGAACTAGATCAGACATTGCCTTGTAGACGTTGTCTTTGAGTAACTCACAATAAACTGAAGTCATGTGATTATAGTTTCTGAAGCCTGTCTGATTTTTTTTAACCTTTTCATTTTTCTAGTAAGTAAGCATACAGTTTCAAGGTGGTTTGATTGAATGCTGTGGAATGTTTGATAAGTGAGTACTAGGCCATCTGCCCTTACAGGCCATTTTAAGCCCAGCCATTTACCCCATTTGGTATTAAAAAAGTATCCTGTCCTTTTCCAGATCTGTATTTGTATACTACCCATAAGATGGTGATTATTTTTGGGGTCATGTCATAGAAAGTTTATAGTGGACCCTACTAGGGGATAGAGAGAGAGAGAGATTTAGGTGCTGCCCCATATCCATTAGTGGTACAGGGGGCAGCCCTGGTGTAAATTTCCTATTGTCCATCCATAGGTTCAAATTGTTCTTGAATAGGGACAGGGCTTAGTTTGTTTTACATGGAGGGTAAGTCTGTTCCATTGAAGATTTCCACTGAGAAATGTACCTGTCCCTCCATACCATTCTGTTTATGTCGCAAAAAAAGTTCAGGTAGCTGGATCTTGTATTTCTGGTACCATTTGACTTGTGGATGTGTGATAGGTCCATATTAGAGCATACCTTATACGCTTGGCAGAGGTCCCCTCTCAGCAGTCTGCAAGAAACAGTTTACAGACATTGCTTTAAGGTGATCCATGCATGGCAAGTGTTTTAGACCCTCTGCTTTCTTTGTGAGAAACCTCTGAAGGTGTTTCATTTTTCTCTTTTTGAGAAACTTCTAAAAGTGTTTCAGGTTTTGACATGGGTTTTGCCAGGTACATTCCAAATGGGTCATTGTACTCCATGATTGGTCTACTGAGGGCTGAGTAGATGTCATTGCCCCCCCTCTACTCAGCCTGAGAGCTGAGTAGAGGGAAGCAATGACATCTTCGGCTCTAGAAGCCATCTCTTTGCTTATAAGCTTTGCAGTATAGAAGTATTTCCTTAAGACAGTGAACTGTGGTGGTCAAGTGATGGGTCACTGTCCACATATGTTCCTAAGTCCCAAACTACTGGATCAGTGTTCATAGGTTGGTACTGGGCTATCTGCCCGAAGGCATATATTAGCCCAGCCATGTTGTGCGGTATTCACCGCCCCTTTAGTAGTTCCCTAGACCCTTGTACTAGCAACTAGTACCCTTGGCCCCTATCTAGTAGTGCTGTTGGTGTGATCCCCGGTGTGAACTTTCTGTTGGTAATATTATCAATGTGGTAGTTTACTAGGGTAGTTCATTTCCCAAAGGATACAGTAATGCACTTTTAGGCACCACTTATTTTGTTTGGAACAGTCTTTCCTGCGTAATGGCTGAGCCATTTGGAATTTAATAACTGCTCCTAATTTGTAATTGTATGCATACTTTCTCAGGCAGTGACCCGTACTGTTTGCGTTTACTTCTAAAAAGTAAATGCAAAACAGGAGAAACACCATCATGGAGCCCTGTGGAACTTCACTGGAGACTGGCTTTTTGTGTCCTGTCTATGAGCCATCTGGCAAAGAGTACAGTAATGGACTTTACTAATGGTGAGTTGCACATGAAAAAAGTCTAACGCATCATACTGCTTGACCAGCCTTGATACGAGTCTCTTCTGGATAAAGATTGAGACACTTCCACCTTTTTTCTCCCAGCTTGTATAGTGGCTGATCTAAGTGTATGGAAGGCACTGTGGCCTTACACAGCAAGTGTACTCTCCTTCAATTCAAGCCATGTCTCTGTCACTACACAGATATCAACATCTTCTAGGGTGAGGAGGGCTTATAAGGAGTGGAGTTTCTTGTTTATGCTTCTAGCATTGATAAGTAGCCACTTCATATTCTCCTTTGCTCTTTTCGTTATGTTGGTAGGTTTATCTACTTGGCATTGTCTAAAAAGGGCACTATTGGGATGGACAGTTTCTTAGCCAATATTGGGAAGCCTAGAGTACAGACAGGTGCATACCATCCCTAGGGAAACAGCATGGGCAGTCAGTCATATCCTTCCTGGCTGACCAATATTGTATCCCCTTCAAATGACACCAAAAGATAAGCCAGTTATAGAAATCAATTATTTTTTGCTCATATTGCAGCAGTATCATTGGAGAAGGAAGAATGCTGTTCAATGCTAGACTCATAACTACTTGGCATACATAGAGACCTCCATGTCTCTCATCATATAGTCTAGGGAGGTACATATTAAGTTATTTAACATCCACATGTACTATGACCGAGTCATACTGGTATGTGTCATTTAAGGACTCAAGTGCATTTGTGATCTTCATAGGAGATTACTAGGCTAGCGGTTAAGAACCCTTACAAGCCTAGCCAATATAGCTTGATTTTACCCAATATATGGCCCTAGGAGCAAGAGGATGGAATGCATTTGTGCCAAAGCACTGAGTATTTTACAGATTGCTCATGTCCATAAGTGACACTGGCACTACCCCATGTGTGAATTTGTGATTTTCCATCAATTTATCCAAAGTGTGTTTGAAGAGGGCCAGGGAATGGCTCTGCTTAATGTGGATATGAAGCCTGTTCCGAAGAAAGGGCAGTCTGAGGCACATATTTATCCAGTATGTTTTGAGTTGCTAACTAAGTTTAGATTTCTAGATCGGATGACCCTTATGCTGTTTGACTTGCAACTGTGTAGCAGCTCCATCAGGGCTGGATTTGTGATTGTCTTGTAAGTCAGGCTTAGGTCACTACTTAGTATGTAGGAGACAGAGTAAAGGGATATGGCTTTTAAGCTGTCTGCAAAGGCCATGTTTACACCCTTTATTTTCTTTGTAACATCTGAGGTCACTCCAGCTGCTGTCCATGCCTAGTCAAGTACATGCCAAATGGCTCATTGCACTTGATTATTGGTCTAATGAGGGCTGAGTACAGCAGGATTATAATTTACTTGGATCTGGATGCCGTACTTTTACTTAAAAGTTGTGCCGTATAGAAGGACTTTCTCCCCACTGTGGACACATGGTCAAAGTTCAGCGTACTACCTATCTGTGTACCTAGATCTCTCACCTCTGAGTCTACCCTTAGGGAGGTGCTATTGATGTAATTTGCAGGGGAATTTGACTTCCCAAAGGGTGTGATGTATTTTTTCGCATTTGGTTTTAGGCCATGGTTCTGGTACCAATCATTTGTCTGATCTAGAGCCCCCTGAAGGATATAAATATTGTTGGGGTGATTGTGTGACAGATCCTGGCACCAGACAAGCAACTGACTGTCGCTCTTTCCTTGCTCAGCCTGGTAAGAGGTACATCTCTGTGCCCTGTACTGGAATCACTTATGACTAGAATATTAAGTTGGGTAGATGTCTGCCTTATGGGCTTAGTATCCATGAGTTTGGAATTCTTAGTGGAGCATTAACTTGGCATAGACCTTGTGGTGCTTCCTGTGGTGCAAGATCTTTTTCAGTCATTGTGTAGTAAGTAGTTTAACATTTTATTTATTTAGTCTTTGTTAACAGGGTAAGTGGACTGGTACTAGGACCATTTTCAACAAAAATCTGCTTACTGCTATTACACAGTATGATCCATGTAATATAGCAGAGTTTTAAAAATATATATTTGATATTAACAAATGTAATATACATCCGAGAGGCATGCTCTGGTTCTCCAATGTAACAGAGGCTATGGAACAATATTGTAGTATGAAGAATTAGATTTTTGGGGGTTTGTTTTCTATTTTAATCAGGGTGTAGTGTCTATTCATGTGGATCTTTTTCAGACTTAGCCCAGGAGCACTGGTTAAGTGACTTGCTCAGAGACACAGTTGGCAGGTAGTGGCTGAGGGAATCAAATGTTAGACTACTGGAAGTCATTAATTAACAGCTCATAGCCATAATCTTTTCTGCTAACTGATGGATCACTGATTTTGTCCTGGGTCCTAAAGAGGAAGAATAATGCTCAAGAAAAAAACATTGCCTCCGACTAGTCTGTCAGAGACTGAAGAAGTGGAATATTTGCAGGTTTGCCCTGGTGATTTGGGCATTCCTTATTATTTTGGCCACATATGATTCTAAGTCTTATTGATTGGTTTAAGAGTTGTTAATCTGTAGGTGATTGCAGTGTTCATAATATGTAAATGCTGTTTATCTTGTGGATCATTACTGCTATCTTCTCTAGGGATGAGAACAGTTTACTGTCAAAATAAGTGTTTGGCATGCATTTAAAATGTTTTATTATGTTTTGTTGCATACAATTCCCTGTGAACATTGCTTATGGTTGAAAATTATAGTTGTTAGGAAACATATTTGTATATACTCATGTCCCAGGGTAGAGATGCCCATCCCACTTAGTAAAAGCAAGGTATGGCTGTTGGTGTTTTACAGGGTTTTCAGTTAACTAACAAGGGGGTTGTCTCAAAATATAGTGCAGATAATTCACACTTGTGGGCTGAAGGTTCTACTTTGACATATAAATGTAGTAAGATGTTTGGGATTTTCTTCCCTGGGAAGAAACCTAATTCCCATTGGTTGGCCATATAGTTCTTCAATTATTTTTTGGGGGGGGGCTCCTTCCCCAGCTGAAATGAGTTGAGCTGTTGTTGAACTGAAGACTATTGGATTGTTCTGAGACCAGTGTACTATTTAAATCAAAAGAAGTCTATGCGTTTCTTGTATTAGATCAAGCCCTTCTACCAGTATATATTAGTAAAATGGAGTATTTTTTATACTTCATTGTTTTCAATATGAGGTGAGAAGATTTCTTTGTTTGAGAAATAACCCAGTCCTCATGGATGTGGAGCTGTAGATGTTCATTATATTGATCACTGCTGCAGTCTCCTTTTTGTTGAATATACAGGTTTTGAAGCTTCAGGACACCTTCCACCTGCCCAAACAGTGAGTCAGCTCAAGATGAGTTGACTACAAAGACAAGTTTTGGCACCAAGCCCTTCAGAGCTTTCCTACCATTGAAGAGAGCACTCCTTTGTTGGCTTTCGAGGATCAATGGTCAGCTTATGCTGTTTGTTTGCTGAGCAGATAAGTGCTCTTTCGGGAAAGGAATTTTCCACATTAAAAATTTGTTTTATTGTACTTTCCTGTTTAGGAAAGTTATTTTAAGGTAGGAGTTTGTTTTAATGGACTGTCATGAGACTTAACTGTACTTTTAAACATGAGCGCACTTTTTTCCTGTAAGTTTAAAAGTGTTTAAAGTAATTGAAAAACATTTTTTCTATGGATAAATTGTGTTTATTTTACTTTTGGACCTGGCAGTGTTTTACATTGCTTTTTACTGTGTCAAAAGAACCACTCTCATCAATCATGGGTGAGAGAGCAGGAAAGACCTCCCTGTTAGGTCAGAATGTTGTGCCCATCACTGGGGAAGCTGCTGCTACAATTAATAATTCTGTTGGTCCCATTTTTCCTGTCAAAAAGAAGTAGAAAACTAAACATTGTCTCTACTTCCTCAAATTTCCATACACAGGAGTAGTTTACTGAGTCTGGCTCGAGGTTTAATTCAAGCTGTTGATGATCCTCAGAAGGTGGTTTCTGATCAAAGAAAGAGGGATACCTCTTTTCTTAAAGAAATTCAAGATTCTGAATCTGGACAGGAAGATGAGGGAACAGATGCAGGGTTTTATCCTCAGTTTTCTGATTTAGACTGAGGAGAGCTCGGTTTCTGATTTTCCCTTTGGGGTTTCTCTTTCTCTGAAGACTGTTTTCAGAATGTGCCAGTGTTTTCAGCTGGAGAGCACTGATATTTCTCAGGTCTTCATAAATACTATGAGCTGTTATAGGAGGATTTTCTAGAACCTTCACCCATTCCTCCATTATCTATTAAGTTTGATGGCTGTGTGTATCACTGCCTGCACCTTTCCTGATTGTCAACCTCATGTCCTTAAAAAAGGCAGTTAAAGTGTAAAAAAATTCACTCTTGCCAATTATTAAATCCTACTGCTGCTAAATGTTTAGTTAATTCTAGTCCTGCTGTTTCTGAGAAGGATAGGAAGATCATTGATAAGTATGGAACTAGTGTATATTTCTGCCACTTTCATTTTCAGAATTTTGAATTATAAAGTTCATATGTTAGTTTATTCTGACTAGTTGTAAAAGCACGAGGAATGTTTTGTCTGCAGTTTCTTCTGGTTAGGAAGAATCTACTTTAAATAATTTTCTTTCTTCCTTTGTACAAGTCGCAGCTCATTGTTTGTGTACAACTCGGTTGATGCTTCTTAAAGGGCTATGCCTACTGGTACTTTTGAGGAGGTTTGCCTGGCTTCTTTCTCAGATTCTCCCATATGATGTGAAAAATGAGATTTTAAATTTACTTTTTGTCTGTTCTGCTGCAAAGGTTATCAAAATGTGTGATTAAAAGGAATAGGTTGATACAGGGAGTACAGAGAATCTCAAGATTTTTCAGATTTCCTTTTCCAAATTTTCAATGGGATTCTCTAACCCCTCATCCAATTTTGGCACACAAAAAAAGTGAATAGTCTCAACAAAATGATAGTAAACAGATGGGATTCCCAAAAAAAAAAAAATTCAGGAGCCCCCCCCCACCAAAAAAAAAACAAAAAACAAAGACAGTCCAACAAATCAGAATCACTATTTAAGGGACTTTGCCTCCCCCTCCCCAGTAGTCCCGTTTTCCTTCCAGGAAGTCTGAGTCTCCATTTTTCTTTGTGGCAACAGATCATCTCAGACAAATGGGTTCTGAATATCATTCATCAATGTTACAGATGGCAGTGGGAGGAAATCTTTCCAGGGGGTGTAATTCCTCACCCACCAGACCAGACTCCTTTATTTCCCCTGTCCTTTTATTTAAGGAAGTTTTTAGTGCAAAAGAAAGAAACTAATTTGAAACTAGTTTTGGATCTTTCTTTCCTAAATCTGTCTGTGATAGTGCCCTGGTTAAAAATGCTGTCAATTCACAACCTGTTACCAGTCTTCCCCATTTAAGCTTCCTGACAACACTCTATTTAAAATGCTGTTATCACATCCCTGTTCATCCACACTTCAAGTGTTTCCTAAGGTTTCTATGTGTACTGATCACACTGTCAGTTATCTGCCTTACCACCTGGACTATCCACTGCTTCAAGAGAGTTCACACAGTGTGTAGCTCCAGTTACAGCTCTTTGGAGGCTACAGAGTATCCACATTTTTCCATATTTAGACAACTTGCTTATCTTTACAGAGTCTTTTTCAAAGTGTCCACAATCTGTCACTTGGGTGAAAGATTACAAGCTGGGATTCCAGGAGAACATTCAAAAGTCTATTTGACTCCTTCACACAGGACTGTGTTCTTGGTATGACAGCTAGACACACCAGTTCATAGAGTTTTTCTTCCACAGGGGAAAAAAATCTAGACCTATTTGTCAGGTTTTCCACTCAAACTTCAGTCACTATGAAGGGGAATACCTTAAGATTTTGGGTCTCACGGCATCAATAATTATTGAAACCCCTGGCAAGACTCCACATTAGAAAGATGCAATTATATCTGAAGTCTCTCTGGTCCCAGCACCAGCATCCTTTGACTTTTCAGGTCCCATTGCTGGGGCTTGTTAGAAATCACTTTGTAGAAATAGCAAATATCCCAAAATCCAGGTATCCAGGTCTCCCCTTCTCCCTCCCTGCTCCAAAGCAGTCACCACAGACATGTAGGAATTTGCTTGGGGAGCAGTTTTGGGAGGGATAAAAGTACAGCATATGGGACACCACTGACAGACACAAGCACATAAATATAAAAGAGGTGCTTGCCCTATTCAAAATCTCTGAATCATCTGTGATCCCCCGGGAGTCTTCAGTTTATTACAGACAATAGCACAGTCATGTGGTATGTCATTGTACCTCCATTGCAGACTAGTTCTGTTAGCTTGGGATATAATTTCACAGCACAATCTCACTCTACAGGCATCCTATATTCCATCAGAGCACAAGTGTGTGGCAGACAAGCTGAGAAGGACAAGGGCATACCCTCACAAGTGGAAATTAGATTGGGGATCTTCCAAGATTTGATCCATCTATGGAGAGTTACTCGAGCAAACCTGTTTGCCTCTTCTTCAAACAATCAGCTGGCAAGATTCTGTTCCAGGACTACATGCAGTTTCCTTTCCTTGGACTGGAATGTTCCTATATGTTTTTCTACCCATATCCAGGGTACTTGGGAAGAATCAGAAGAATCCTTCCAAGATCATTGTAGTGACTCCCTTCTAGCCCAGGCAGCAGTGTTTTTCTTTTTGAAATGGCCAGAAGCAGTTACCACAAGCTCCCTCACAGCATGGATCTACTCACAAAAGATCAGGGGTGTTTGATACGGATTCCTATTACAAGAACGAAAGTTCACTACTTCGAACTTGTAATAGAAAGCCTCACTTCTGCAAAAGTTCACTTTAACGAAAGTGAACTTTTGCGTAAGTGCACTTCACCGAAAACACCGCAGCACAGTGGAGGACGTAAAAAACAAGCTATATCCTCCACTATGGTGCAATAGTTAGTAAAGCTATCCCCTTACCCTAAGCTATGCCCTAACCCTAAGGTTCGTGACTATCGCACCATAGTGGAGGACATTGCTATGTCCTTCATTGCGCTGCAGTCGTCACGGACCTTAGGGTTAGGGCACGGGTCATGGTAAGGAGATAGCCCATAGTATGACCCGTGCCCTAACCCTAAGGTCCGTGAGTACTGCACGGAAGTTCAGTACAACACCCGTTCGTTGTAATGAACTTCACGTAAGTGCACTTTCGATTAAGTGCACTTTCGCTGCAGTGAGCATTCCATGCACTATTTCAAATTAGTGAAAATTCGATCTAGTGTATGGAACCCGTTTGATGCACCCTGGCCCCAGTCAACTTCAACCATCTGCCTGGATGATAGGGTGTTAACTTCCTTTAGGCATCTGTTTACTAAGGACATGCAGTACTAATGGAGGGAAGAAAGCCTGCTACTAGAAAAATCGTATATTAGCAAATGGAAAAGGTTTTCTAGTTGGTGCCAGCAACATAACCAGCACCCATTCAGGGCTAGTTGTTCTGTAGTTTTACAATGTGTGTGTGTCACTGTTCTGTGGACTTTTACTCCTTCATCAAAGTTCATATATTGGCCATTTTAGTACGTCTGCTCAGGGGTCCTCCTCCTTCAATACACTCTGCATTCTAATGTCAAAATGTTTTTGAAAGTGGTTTTGCATAGAGACCTCCAAGAAAACTGGTGCCTCCTCCTTGGTATCTTAATTTTGTTAGAGAAGCTAACACTTGCTCCATTTGAACAAGCTAGTCTAGCTAACTTGATGTTCTTAACATGGAAAACTGTTTTACTTATTGCTTTGACCTCTGCAAGAAACGTATCTGAGTTGCAAGCTCTTATGGTGAGTTAGCACGATCTCATCTTTCCACAGAGACAGGGTTTCTTTCAGAACTAATCCTTCTTTGCTTATCAGGGGTCAGCATCTGCTGTATTACGCATGGACTCAGGTCATTGGACAACAAGTACCAGTATGACTCAGTCATAGTTTCATAGTTTAGTACTAGGCTATCTGCCCTGGGGCATTTGTAAGCCTAGCCATAGTGATGTGGCTTTCGCCACCCCATGAAATGGTACAAAAATGCACAGAATAGATTTAGAATACTATGCCTCTGTCTAGTAGTGACACGGTGAAGGTCCCCTTATATAATAGAATTAGTTTACTGTGCCCCTGTCTAGTAGTGACACAGATGTTACCCCTGGGGTAAACTTACGATCTCCCATCCACTCATCAAGATTTCTCTTGAAGAGAGTTAGTGAGGGGCTCTGCCTAACATGAACTGGGATTTTGTTCCAGAGCATGGGAAGCCTCTGGGTTATGAATCTATCCCTCCAGCATGTCCTATTCATACTTGTGCCGAGGTTTAAGTCTTTAGCTCTCGTGGTTCTGATGGATTTGGATTTTTTGAGGTGGAGCATGTCCATCAGTTCCTGATTGGACATGGCCTTGTACGTCAGGCACAGATCACCTCTGAACAGGCGGTATGCTACTGAATAGAGCTGGAGTTTCTTTAGTCTGGCAGAATAAGACATATGTTGGAGACCCTTGATCCTCTTGGTGAGGTACTTTTGTGGTCTCTCCAGCTGTTGCAAATGCCGGGTGAGGTACATACCAAATGGGGCATTGTACTCAATCATGGGTCTGATGAGGGAGGAATATAGGGGTACAATGACATCCTTGGATCTGGATGTGAATCCCTTCATGATAAGGTGTGCAAGGTAGAATGTCTTTCTAACCACTTTGGGTGTCAAATGAGAGGTCGCTGTCGACTTGGGTCCCTAGGTCTTTGATTACTTTTTCCGTACTCAGTGGGTTGCTGTCTATGTGATAATTTGTGGGTACTTTGTTTTTCCCAAAGGGGATGACTATACATTTTTTGGCATTTAATTTAAGGCCATGACTCCGGCACCAGTTGTCCGTTTCTGTGAGGCCTTTTTGTAGGATGTATGTGTCTGCTGGTGTATCGACTATGGCGCCTAGTTTGCAGTCATCTGCGAACTTTGTCAGCCACAACCCTCCCATGTTTGCTTTAACATCTGAGAAATAAATGCCGAACAAGAGGGGTCCCAGGACAGATCCCTGTGGGACACCACTTGTGACTGGCTTTGAGTCTGACATTGCTCCAGCGATTTTAACTTTATGGGTTCTGTCCTCTAGCCAGTTTGCAACCCATCTAGTGACATAAGGGTTTACATTTAAGCTGTTGAGCTTATCTATGATGCCTGAGTGGGGTATTGTGTCAAGGCCTTAGCCAAGTCCAGGTAGGCTGTATGGACTGCTTTGCCCTCATCAATGGCTCTAGTGACTGTTTCGAAAAAGTCAACCAGGTTCAAAAGGCAGGATCTGCCCTTTACAAAGCCGAACTGGGTGGGATCAAGTGTCTGTAGGTCCCCAATGTCTCTGTTTATGAGTTCCATAATGATTCTTTCCGTAGCTTTGCAGACCAGGCTGGTTAAGCTTATGGGGCGGTAGTTCCCAGGGTCTGTAGAGGTACCCCCTTTGTGGAGTGGGACCACTGTTGCTGTACGCCAGTGTTCAGGTACATATCCTGTAGTAAGGCTAAGGTTAAATAGCATATGTTAAGTTGTCAATCTCGCCTTCATTCTTGCTGGATGGGTTCGGAGCCGATCCTCGGCTCCGACTCGGCACTTGCTTTAGCTCGAGAACTCCTTTTACCAGCTCGAGGCAACCCTATATCCCATGATGCAAGGCGGAACTACCTCCGATCTCGTTTGCCGCTTAGCGAAAGAGGTCTCCTTTGCCAGCTGAGGTAAGTTTTTTCTTAGTGAAATAAGAAAAAGTGTAGTTAGGGGTTTATTTTTCCCTGTTAGTGTTAGTTTAGTCTGTACTTAGTTACAGCCCACCCTATTCCCTTCCTTTCAAACTTTTTAAAAATTTTAGTCTAAAGTTCTTTAGTCAGGCCTAGTTCCCCATTGGTTATTCCCTTCCTGTGTGTTTGTGTAAGGGATTAATTTGTGTGTTTGTTGGGACTGTTTGTGTTTCTCCCTTCTAGGATGTCAAAAGAAGGCAAGGTCTCAGGCTTCAAGAAGTGTGACCAGTGCTGTCAGAAAATGTCTCTGACAGACGGTCACACTTCTTGTGTTTATTGCCTGGGGCCTTTGCACCTGCAGGACTCCTGTGCGTTGTGTCATGCTTTTAGCCAGAGAGTCCTGCAGGAAAGGAGGAACAAGCTCATCCTCCGAGGCTTACTTAAGCCAGAAGGTTCTCCTCCTAAATCAGGGTCAGGAAAACCTCATAAGCCACCGAAGGCTCAGGCTACAGTGTCCAAGCCTCCTCCGGTGGCTCGGCTCCGTCGAGCCGACATCGCTCGGCTGGAGTCGATACATCTTCTGTCCAACTAGTGGGTTCGGTGCGGCCGGCTCCGATACCCTGACTACTGTGGCCTTGTCGGCTCCGGCTGGAGCCGACACTTTATCCAGCATCGGAGCCGAGATATCCTCGGCTCCATCTGGAGTTCAAGGGACTTCGGCTCCGATGGTTTCGACCCGTAAGAGATCTCGGTCCCCGATACTGAGTATCCACTCGGCTCCGGGATCTCCTCTTTTGTCGGAGCGGAGCCATCGGAGCCGATCTTCGAGATCTTCCAGGCTGTCTGACCACGATTTGGAGAGGGTGGTAAGCAGGCTGTTGAAGTCTCAGGCACTGGCCCAAATGCTCCATAGCCCGTCTCAACAGACTTCGGCTATAGCCCCAATCCTGGAACTTCCTCCTCCGACTCCACACCAGAGTTCGGAGCCGGAGCTTCTCGGGACAGCGACTGTTTCGATGCCGGGGCTGATACATCCTTCGGCTCCATCGTCCTCGGCTCCGATCTCCTCCTTGAGACCTTCCTTGGAGGGATCCGGTCGTCAGGTTTCCACTGTCGGCTCCGAGGGGGCTAGTGGCATCGGACCCTTGTCCGACCCCGCTCTCCCTCTTGGGGCTTCGGCTTTGGTAAGCTCGGCGCCGACATCTGCCTCGGAGCCTTCTCTCTCTTTGGAGCCGACCATTCCTGTTTCTTCGGAGCGGGGATGTTCCGGCCTCCCGGGGAGAGGAGCCTTTGAGGTGATGAGGAGTGTCCTGGCCTCTGAGCCTGGTCAACGGTCCATCCCTCTAGCTCCTCCCTCATCAGTGCCTGCAGATGCCTCTTGCCAGCCTCTTGCTCACAGGCCCAGGGATCCATCACCCCAGGTTTCCCCACTGGGAATTTCCTCTTCTTCCGAGGTTTCTCCTGATCCTGCAGGGGAACCCCCTCGGAAGAGGACCTGTAAGAGGAAACACACAGACTCCCTGAGTCTACTACATCTGATACCGACTTAGATGAGTCGGAGGGTTCTACGGTCCCCTCTGAGGATGTCTCCTTTTCAGACATCCTTGAGCTTCTCAAACAGAGGGGAATTGGCCTCCATTGACCCCTCCGAGGATGAGTCGGTATACCTGGAGGCTTTGGATCCCGACCCTCCACCTCCTGGGTGTCTCCGCCTTCGACCCACTTATGCAGGTAGTGGCTCGGAAGGCGTGGGCGGCTCCAGATTCTGTGGAACCTGTCCCCAGAAGACCATCCAAGTTCATTACGGCCCCTTCGGATAAACAGTTCCTTTCCAAAGGTGTCTCTGTGGATGCTATGGTGGTGGCGGCCACTAAGAAGGAACTGGCGGATCCTTCAGTACCTGTCCATCCTCCTAACAAGGATTCTAGGACCATGGACAGGTATGGAAAGCGGATGTTTTCTTCAGCGACCTTTGCTATGCGTTAAGCTGAATTACCTTTGTCACTTCACCAGGCTTCAACGAGATATTCTCAAAGAACTGGGTGAAGTAGTCCAGGATCCTTCTGCTGCTGGGGCTCAGGAGAAGATTGCCTCACAGCTTGCTATCCTGAATTCCATATCTAACTCCTCCATGCGGCTCATATCTTATGCGGCCGATGGAGCGAGCAGGCCGCAGGCACAGGAGTTGCTCTTAGACGCCAAGCCTGGATGCGGCTGTGTAATTTTGCGGACCCCTTTAAGGCGTCCTTCACTAATACCCCCTTTGATGGTTCGGCTTTGTTCGGACCTCAGGTGAAGGATACCTTGACCAGGTGTGAGCAGGACGGTAAAACTCTTTCTGCCGTTGGAGTCCAATTTTCCACTCCTTCTAGACCATATCCCAAGGGTCAGAAAGGGGGGAAGATGTGGTTCCGTAAAGCCCAAGGAGCTACACCGGACACACGTGGTCAGTTTACCCCTAGAGGCAGAGGGGGTAACAATAATAGACGCCGCCCTAGAGGCAGGGGGGGGGTCCTCAAAACCAGGGCAACAGGGAGTCTCTTCCTGAGAAGCCCTTTCAGCATCCCTGAGGTGTTGCCCGACTGTCCACCCTTGGAGGCAGTCGGGGGAAGGATTTCACTGTACCCAGTAGCCTGGCAATCCCTATCCCAAGAGAAGTGGGTACAGTCTATTATATCCGAGGGTTACAAGATCCCCTTCGAAAGGTTTCCCGTACCTCTTCAATCCCTTCCAGACATCTCACCCGGTCAAAGGGATTTGGCAACACAGGAGGTTTCAAAACTCCTAGAAAAAAGAGCCGTCCAGACAGTGCCGGCAGACCAAGTAGGATCCGGCATCTACTCAAGATTCTTTTTGGTCCCCAAAAGGACGGGAGATTGGAGACCAATATTAGACCTGAGCAATCTAAACAGATTTGTCAAGAAGGCAAGATTCCGGATGGTCACGCTTCAGTCCATTCTACCCTTTCTGGGCAAGGACAACTGGATGTGCTCTATAGACCTTCAGGATGCGTACTATCACATAAAGATTCACAGACGCCCCAGAAGGTTTCTCCGCTTTCGGCTAGGGACCAGTCATTACCAATTCAGAGCCCTGCCCTTTGGCCTCACTTCAGCCCCCAGAGTGTTCACCAAATGCATGGCAGTGGTCACAGCTCACCTGAGACGTCTAGGATTCCAGGTGTTTCCTTATTTGGACGACTGGCTCCTCTCCGCCACCACCAAGTGTCAGCTTCTTCAGTCCAGAGACTACACCCTACAGCTTTGCAGGAAACTGGGAATTTCAGTAAATTTGAAAAATCTTCTCTGCTGCCTTGCCAATCTATCACCTTTATAGGCAGAATTAAACACCGTCAAAATGTTAGCCAGACTAACAGATCAAAGAATTCTGGACATCCAAAATTTGTTCGGCTTCTGTTACAAAGCAACAAGATCAAAGCCAGGTTTGTCCTGAAAGTTCTAGGTCTAATGGCTGCGGCCATTGTTCTTCTACCACTGGCTCGCTTCCACATGCGTCTCTTGCAGTGGATGTTATTCACGCAGTGGTCGTACCACAATCTTCCGATGAGACACGAAATCTTAGTAACACAGTCGTGCAGGGCTCATCTGGACTGGTGGATATCTTCCCCTCTTCTTCATCAGGGCCGACCCTTTATTCCCCCTCCTCCAGTTGCCACAGTCACTACGGATGCCTCTCTGATCGGGTGGGGGGGGCATTATCAGGGCAGGATGGTCCACGGGACGTGGCAACCCATAGAATACCATCTGCACATAAATGTCCTGGAGATGAGAGCAGTGCTTTTAACGTTGCAAGCCCTCGACAACTTTCTTCCCACGGGGACTATTGCAGTACAAACGGACAACATGTCCGTGGTCTGGTACATCAACAAACAGGGCGGAACCAGGTCCTATCCGTTATGTCGAGAAGCTCTCAGACTTTGGCAATGGGCGATCTCTTCTCAGCGGTTTCTGATAGCAACGCACATCCCGGCAGGTCCAACCTATTGGCGGACAGGCTGAGCAGATCTATTCTGATGCCTCACGAGTGGTCTCTCAATCAATCTGTAGTGGATCAGATTTTTCTGAAGTGGGGCACTCCTTGTTGCGATCTTTTCGCTACACCTCAAAACAACAAGTGCCCAGACTATTTCACTCTATTTCCCCTTCCAGGCCAACCCTGAGAGACTCTCTAACCCAGGATTGGCCTCGGGACTTCTTTATGTTTTCCTCCCTTTCCATTGATTCCACAAGTCATTCAGAAAGCCACCGTTTTGAGAGCCAAATTGATCCTCATTGCTCCATATTGGCCTCGACAAATTTGGTTTCCGTCTCTGCATCGTCACCTTCTGGTGCAGCCCTGGCATCTGGACCCAGTTCGGATCTTTTGATCCACCAGTCGGGTCAGCAGCACCGGGCCATTCATTCTCTCAACCTCACTGCTTGGTTGCTCCACTTCCTTCCCTAGCCAGGCTACCAATGATTTCTGACTCAGTCAGAGACATTTTAGTGTCTTCTTTGAAGTCGTCCACTAGGACTATTTACGCTAGCAAGTGGCGACGTTTTTCGATTTGGGCAAACTCAGGAATATTGATCCTTTTACTGCTCCCGTACATTCTGTTTTAGATTTCCTGGCGGAGGTTTTTCATTCAGGATCCTCGTCATCTACAGTCAAAGTACAACTGGCTGCTATTTCCAAGTATCATGTTGGCTTGCATGACAATAACATTATGTCTCATAGATTATGCAAGGCCTTTTGAGAGGAGTTTTTCTCCTAAAACCACCTATAAAGCATCCTCCTCCGCAATGGGATCTAAACTTAATGTTGGCTTCCTTGATACTACCTCCTTTCGAACCGTCTGCTTCATGTTCTTTGAAGTTATTGACGTGGAAAACTATATTTTTACTGGCTGTCACTTCTGCAAGAAGGGTTTCCGAGATTCAAGCTCTCTGTATTCGTTCACCTTATTTGGTTTTTCATAAGGACAGAGTTTCGTTAAGAACTAACCCTTCCTTTCTCCCCAAGGTTGTATCTCAAACCAATATTAACCAGTCTATAGATCTACCAGTCTTTTTCCCTAACTATTCTGACAGAGCTAAACAGAAACTGCATTTTTTGGATGTCCATCGTCAGCTCAGGTACTACTTGCATAGAACTAAACAAATTAGAAAATCGGACCAATTGTTTGTCTCCTATGCAGAAAACAGGTTAGGTCTTCCAGTTTCTAAAGTGACCTTATCCAGATGGTTGACTTCCACCATTTCCTATGTGTACTCTCTCAGAGGCAAACAACTATCTTCTAAGCCAAAAGCGCACTCGACCAGGAGTCTATCCACTTCTGCAGCCTTTCAGGATAGACTACCCATTGATACCATTTGTGCAGCGGCTACTTGGGCCACGCCTCATACCTTTGTCTCTCATTACAAGTTGGATTTGGCCTCCAGAGATAGGGCCAGTTTTGGTTCCACAGTTCTCAAGAGTCTGTTCCATTGAGCCACCCGGGATACAGGTGCTAGGGACGCGGTCCCATCCAGCAAGAATGAAGGCGAGATTGACAACTTAACATTTAGAAGTTATGTACCTACCATAATGTTCCATGTTAGTTGTCTTCTCTCGCCTTCTTTCTTGTGTCCCTCCCTCCTTCCCCCTGGCCTGGACAGATCTTGAAGAGTTCCTATTAGTTGTTTCCTCCGGATCATTGTTATGAGGACTTCTTTGAGGAACCATTGTTCCTGATTCTGTTAGGATGATCTTTAGCAGGGTTAGTTAGCTGCCAAACGAGATCTGAGGTAGTTCCGCCTTGCATCATGGGATATAGGGTTGCCTCGAGCTGGTAAAAGGAGTTCTCGAGCTAAAGCAAGTGCCGAGTCGGAGCCGAGGATCGGCTCCGAACCCATCCAGCAAGAAAGAAGGCGAGAGAAAACAACTAACATGGAACGTTATGGTAGGTACATAACTTCTAATTTTATGTGCGGATTTAGCTCCTCTTGGAGTTCACGTAGCACGCAACCCGGGATACCATCAGGTCCCATTGATGCTGTGTTTTTAGCTTTGCTGAGGGCGGCTCTCACCTGGACATCTGAGATGACAGGGAGATTACATTCAGCTGGGATAAGTATTTCTTCTTTTGGGGGTGAGGGAGGGGAGAAATTTGCACTGAACCTGTCAGCCAGAATGTTGGCAATATATGTGGGTTCAGTGTATTTTTTGTTGTGAACTAACTCTGAGCATATCTGAGGGTTTCCGCCCATGTTTCTAACATAGCTGAAGAAGGCTTTGTGGTTATCTTTAGTGTCCTTAGCGATTTTTCTCTCAAAGTTTGCCTTGGATGTTTTTATGAGAGAACATAGTTTTCTGCTAGTGTTGATCAGAGATGTCTTCCCTTTATGGGATTTTGCTCTGTCGTGCAGTAGCTTCCTTCTTTTGTTATACAATTTGTTAATGGCTGAGGTCCACCAGACAGGACACTTGCCTTTGGTGGAGAGGGACTTGGATTTATTTGGGATTGCATGATCCATGCATTCTTGGAGATGTCCATAGAAAGCATTTGTGAAGGATTCAGCATTGTGGGATGTGGTATCCACTGGCCCAGTGTGCTTAAAGGATACCATCTCAGTCTTAAGAAGAGTGCAGTCTGCTTTTGAGAAGTTTTTCACTGTGGTCTTTTGTGCTGGGGGTGGAGGTGGGATATGTATATCCAGGGTGATTAGTTTGTGGTCAGATCTCACTAGTGAGGGGTATACCTCCGGTGTGGAGCATTTTGTCCCCAGGTTTGTGATGATCAGGTCTAGTATATTATCTCCCCTAGTGGGAGAGGTGACTAGTTGTTCCAGTGCATTTGAATTTATGAATTCCAGGAGCCTTTAGGCTAGGGTGTTAGGACTAGAATAATGTACCCAATCTATGTTAGGGTAGTTGAAGTCTCCCAGTATGATGGTATTTTGTGATGCATTCATATCCTCCAATGTCTTCAGGAAGGCTGAGTGGGGTTCCTGAGATTGGGAGGGTGGTCTGTAACATGCTACCAGTTGTATAGCAGTTTTGCCTATGGTTAGTTGCACCTGTATGGTCTCCGATGCTTCATGTGTTGCTACTAACCTGGAGGTGTGGGTGTCCTTGATGAATATGGACACTCCCCTTCCTTTGTGGTTCGGCCCGGGTTTTGGGGCGAAAAGCATGATCTGAGGTATAGCCTGGTAGCGCTGGGGTGCTCTCAGGAGCCTTGAACCAGGTTTCAGTTACTGCACAGACGTCAATGTTCTCCATACTGAGGAGTGCATCGAGTGCCTGCATCTTGAGATTTAGACTTCTGGCGTTGAGCAGCATTACCCTTAGTTTTTTTCCATTTTTGTTTTCTAAGGAGGTGGGTTTGTCTTTTGAGCCTTGCCTAAAAAAGGCACTATGGGGGTGGCAAGAGCCTTAGCCAATATCCGGAAGCTCAGTGGTGACAGGTGCAAGCCGTCCCTTGCAAAGCAGCGTGGCTTGTCCAACATGTCATCCCAAGCAGACAGACATTGGATCTCCTTAGAATGACACCAGTACTTGAGCCAATTATTAAAGCTGATCATCTTGTCTTTGTATTGTGGCATCATTCTTGGTGAGGGCAAGATGCTGCTCAGGGTCAGGGTCATACCAGCCTGGGCTATACATAATCAGAGAGCTCCTCTATGTCTCTTTTCATGTAGTCCAGGGAGGTACGTCTCAGGTCATTCACGCCAGCATGGACAATGATGGAGTCATATTTGTACTTGCTTTGGAGTGACCTGAGTGCTTGTGTTATGTGGCGGATCCTAGCTCCCGATAGGCAGCTCACAGTCACCCTCTCCTTGTTCAGCCTGGTAAGCGGGACATCAGTGTGTCTGACTATAGAGTCACCCATTACTAGTGTATCAGGCATGGTGTTTGGCCTTAAGGGCTGTGATTGATTGACACACTGATTTATTGAAGTATGTGTTGCATGTGTTTTGTTTTGAGGTGGTGGATTTTTGGATGTCTGCTTTGGGAGCCTCTGTTGTTTTGGTAAGTTTTTATTAGAGCCTCCGAGTATGTCTTTGTGTTTTTATGTGTTAGGTTTGCAGTTGTGGTAGGTCTATGTGGGACTGGGTTTGTTGTGTGTGTGGTTACCATCTCCTCCTGTCTGGTCATGCCAGCCCTGAGTTGAGAGAGTTCAGCCTCCAGTTTGGCTATATAGTTGCATCTCTCACATGTATTTGTGTTTGTTGGGAGGAGGAGAGGGTTGTCTGTGTACGAGACAATTGTAGCATTGTCTCAAGATACCCAGATTAACCAGCTGAACTGGAGAGGACGCCAGTAATCTACCACTCGACATGCTAGAACAGTATAAGGGAGTGCTGTGCCTTTAAGGGAAGTGGATATTCACAGGGGTGGTAGGTGGATGTAGTGCTTACTTAGTATGAGAGTGCTTACTTAGTACAGAAGTTTGAGAACAAGTGCTAGGCTTATAATATAGCGGGTAGTTTGATTATACTAAGAGTAGAGCTTCCTTAAGGGAAAATTTGAAGAGCAGACTTGGCGGAGCCAGAAGAAGTTTAACCTTCTTTAACTGGCGCTGCGCTATGCGCACAATCGCGCAAAGCCATGCAAACGTGGATTTTAAACAGGGAACTTCAAAAGACCTAGAAATGGTCCAAAACAACCAATTACTACAGCTCTTGTGCTGAGGTCACTTCCTACAGGGACAGGTAGGCTGTTCAAGGCTCCCCACTCCCACTGGTGAGCAAAGAAACTTCCTTCTATCCAAGTAAGGTAATGGACAACACAGGAACTACACCACAGCCCAGAATACAGCAAAGCCTGTAAACTGGTCTAAACTAGTCGAGGAGAGGCGGGAAAACAAGGATTATTTTTTTGTTTAATCCATAGGTTTGTAGGCTAGTACTAGGCTAACTGCCTTTGTGGGACATTTTAAGTCTAGCCAATGTAGCCAATGACCCCATGTGAGAATCAATACCTGCACCTTGTGTCTGTAAGGGAAATACCTTAACCATTATACCATCCTAATAACTAAACCTAATTTGCGTGGCTGTAAATGACCTGAGACGTACCTCCCTAGATTATATGAAGAGTCTCATCATGGAGCTTCACAAAATGTGTTCCAGGTTGGTATGAGGCTAGCATTGAACAGCATTCAACCCTCTTCAAGGATGATACTATAATACGGACATACGATGACTGATTTTAATAATTGGCTTAGTTTCAGGGTGTCATTCTAAGGGTGTGCAATATTTGTCAGCATGGAAGGGAGCTGCTCAACAGACCATGCTGCTTTGCCAGGCATAGTCTGCACCTCTCTCCTCTAGGCTTTCATATATTAGCTAAAGCAATGTCCTCCTCCATAGTGCCTTCTTTAGACAATGTCAAACTGAAAGTACTTTCAATATAGCAAATCAAAACCAAGAAAAAGGAATTACTGCTCAGTGCTAGGAGTTTAAATAAAAAACTACACTCCCTACAAGCTGTCCTCACCCTAGAGAATGCTGATGTCTGTGCAGTCACAGAGACATGGCTTAAAGCCATGAAGAGCACCCCAGCAGTGCAAAGCTATAATGCCTTCCACACATTTAGACCAGCTGCTACACAGGGCAGGGACTAAAGGGGAAGGTGTCTCAGTTTACATAAAAAATATATACCTCAAGGCTTGTCAAACAGGACAATGCACTTGAGCTTCTCCACATTCAAATCACCATAGGCAAAATCCCATATTACTTCCTTGCAAGCTGTGCCCAGGAAACCCATATAACATGTAAGCTTGCATACCATATTCATGGGTGACTTTACCCCAGTATTAACTGGGAATCATATATGACATCAAATGTGTAGGCTCAGAGGTTCTTGGATTTTGTAAACTAGTGGCACAAACATACTGGATCTGGTCCTCACTAATATGGGAGAGTGGTGCACACACCCCCTAGTGTAATGTCCTCTCTGGTAAGGTCAGACTACAAAACAGACTCGTTTGAAGTAAAAAATAAAACCTGGAACCACTGCTAACCATAGAATGTTCATAAACTACTATAAAACTAACTTCCTATTATTAAGTGATAACCTTTCAGAATTTCAAGCCCCCCTAAACCCCAAGAACACTGTTGCCTACTCAAAACTGTTCACAGAAACCTTAAAAAAAGCATGTCAGTAACTGCATAGTGGCAGCTGTACCCACCAAATATAAGTGCAGAACTAACTCAAAAAAACAGGCCACCCCGGTAGTCATAATATTAGGCTGTATAGCAAAAGAAAGAAAATCATGGCAAAAATTAGCAGGTGTAACACACGGAGAGGGATAAAAGTGCTCTTATCAAACTAAACAAATAACTTGGAAGACAGCTGGTCTACCATTGCCAAATTTGAGGTAAATTTGGCCTCCCCGGCCAAGGACAACCACAAGGCATTCTTTATCTATGTCCGCAACCTCAGAGTCTATGCACAATTGTGTGCAGAGCCCATTGTTAATGGAGCCACCTATACTGAACTGGACAATTTAGAAGACCTACAGGCAGGCATACAAATTCAGCTCTTAACTTTACCCATGACCTCCCCTGCCCATTTTCCCCTCAGGAAGTACCATCAAGTATAACCCCCCCTACTGTCAACAGAAAACAGGTCCTCAGTGCTGTCTGTAAGGCTAGGGAACACTGCACTGTCCTGACAGTATTCCAGGCTGCCTTCTAAGCAATGTGAAACATGATCTAGCAAGACCTCTGGAATCGCTATTTAACCATAGCCTCCAAACAAACTTTGTGTTGGAGAACAGCAGCTGTCATCCCTCTACACAAAGGTTGACCATCTATAAACCGTGAAAACTACAGCCCCATAAGTCTCACTAGCCTTGTGTGCAAAGCCATGGAAAGAATTATCATGAAAATGATCAGTAATGACGTAGGAAACCTCTAGACACTGGACCTAACCCAGTTTGTTTTCATCGAGGGCAGGTCATATTTACTCAACCTGGTGGACTTCTTTAAGAAAGTCACCAAAGCAATGGATGAAGGCAAAATGGGTCACACTGCCTACCCTGACCTGGCCATAGCACACAATTCCCCACTTGGGCATTGTTGACAATTTCAAGAAGTTAAGTGTAAACCCTCATGTTACCCAGTAGATAACAAGCAGGCTTACAGACTGAACCCAGGAAGTTGGACTTTGGCCTGTTTGTAGAGGTAGACTCCCAAGTCACCAGAGGGAGTACCTCAGGGACCTGGGACTGCTCCTTTTTGGCATCTGCTTTGCTGAAGTCACAGCCAACAACAAGAGCCTCTGGTTGACCAGATTTGCAGACTGTTTCAAATTAGGAGCAGTCATAGAATCCCCCAACACCACCAGCGTTCTCCAGGAAGGGCTGACACAGACAAATAACTGATGTCTGTAAGTAAAATAAAACTCCTTTAGAAATAGTCCCTTCAACCAAACTGCTAGGCATCATTATTGACGAAAACCTAAAGGGTGACTCCCACATATACTCTGCTATCAAGAAAACTCATCAGAAGATTGGTCTGCTATACAGGCACAATCGTTGTCTCAGCCCCTCCACCCGACAAACTCTTGTAACAACCTTCCTCCTCCCATCTCTTATGTACAGCACTCCCCTATTTACCAACCTCCAACTAGGCCTGTGCTCCAAACTGGAAGCCTGCTACCAACTCCAAAAGTTCATCTCACCACTGCCACTCACTGCTCACCTTCAAATGGCTAGAGCTCCCCAACTACCTTAGATATCTGCAACTGACCTCTACTCACAAGCTCATCTTCAAACCATCAGACTGTCCTTCCCTAACCAAAGCTCTTACACCCTACACTCCCTTCCGCTCCCTAAGATCCGAGAACCAAAATCTGCTTCAAGTACATAAACCCTCTTATCCCCCAGGCCAACTATTACTATCCTGCACAATAGCCAAACTTTGGAACTCGCTCCCCCCCTAATCTACACAACTTACCTAACCATAATAACTTCAAAACTCAGCTCTTCTCACATCTATCCTCCAAATGGGAATGTCCCTCTCATGCTTCTACCTAAACTACCTCCTTCATTTTTGTTCCTACCCTCCTCTTTATATTTTTTTGTTTACATGAATACCTCATGAGCTTTTCTCTGTCAGTTCTGATTTAAATATGATTAATAAGATTTCGTATTCTACTAATGTTACCTAATACATTAGAATGAATATTGCTCCATTAATAGTAATGTAATGTAATGTAATGTAACCCTACATATATGTAAATGTAAATCAATGTAAATGTAATGCAATGCAATGTAACTATTCTTGTGGAGCTTTTCTCCCCGGGCGTCCACTAAAAACGGGCCGGCTTGGCCCAGTGGACTATCCCGGTCAACAAATGCAAATAAAATAAATAAATAAATGTCAGGGCCATGCCAAGAAATCCATAATGGTATCCTTTGGGAAGTTGTACACCCCGGGTAACAGTCATATTGGCAATACACCCCTAGGAGTTGACCCAGTATTCATGGACTTGGGGACAGACATAGACAATAATCTAGCCTTTGACCAAGATGTGTCTACAATAGTGAAAAAATGATTCAATGTTGTGAAACATATAAACAAAGGTATGATATCTAGGTCTAAGTAAGTCATTGTTCCATTGTATTTATCAGACGTGTCATGGAGTACATTTCCCCCTTTGATGCATACTTAACCAGGCACATCAAACAATTGGAATGTCCACAGAGGTTACTCATTAAAAGAATACAGGGCATAAGTAACATGTCCTAGGCAGATCTCCTCATAGCCCTAACCCTGTATTCTGTTTCCTGTAGGCTTAGTTCATAGGTTCATAGGTTCATACTAGGCTATCTGCCCGAGGGCATTTACAAGCCTAGCCCATAGTTTTGTGGCTTACGCCACCCCTTTAGTATGGGGAACTATACCCATTATTTTGCTGTGCCTCTGTTGAGCAGTGACACTGAGGTAATCCCTGGGGTATATCTGCGATCTCCCATCCATTGGTCAAGATTTCTCTTGAACAAGGCCAGCGAGGTGCTCTGCCTCACATATACCGGGATTTTATTCCACAGCATAGGGAGTCTTTGGGTGATGAATCTATCCCTCCAGCACGTCCTATTAATAGCCGTGTCGAGGTTTAAGTCTCCCGCCCTTGTGGCTCTGACGGATCTAGATTTTTTGAGGTGAAGCATATTCATCAAATCCGGGTTTGACATGGCCTTGTATGTTAGGCAAAGGTCACCTCTGAGCAAGCGGTAAGCGACTGAATAGAGCTGGAGTTCTTTCAGTCGGGCAGCATAGGACAGATGTTTGAGACCCTTTATCCTTTTGGTGAGGAACTTTTGTGGCCTCTCCAGCTGCTGCAAGTGTCGGGTCAGATACATTCCGAATGGGGCATTGTACTCAATCATTGGTCTGATGAGTGATGAGGGGTTAGCTCTCAACTGTCCAGATTTTTGCCTTGTATTTTTGGTCTGTGCCTATTTTTCTGGCAAATCAGTGAGGTTTGAATTCATAAATAATGAGACATTTGAGTTTCAAACTTCACACCCTTCAGAAAATGCACAGTAGCACAAAACATGTTATTCTAGAAACTTGCTATGTTTATAAGAGCAATATTTAAAAATTGTCCCTATTTTTGGTTCTTTGTCCCTCCATTATTTTTGGCATTGTCCAAATTTCTTGCGCTAGGAAGTTAAGATCACAGTGGACATCTGTGCCTGGTATATAAGGCATTGTTGGAACCCATCCTGATAAACCTCCTGCATATCTGCAAAGCAAACAGTACTAGAATTGCCCTTTCTAAAGACTTAAACTTAGCCTGTGATGTAAGTAAGACCTGCAGGAGAGAAAGGTATGTATCCCAGAAACTACCCTTTCTCTGGAACAGGTTCCCCATCCATGTGAAGCAGAATTCCTCCCTAACCTAATTTATGTAACTTGTAAATATTTCATCTCTGAAGACCCTGCTTACTCTCAACAAGGGTACCAGAACTTATAGTTTTGGGATGCATGGCTAGGCTTATAAAAGCCCCAGTGGTCATTGACTTGTACACACCTATGAAACTAGGAATCTATTTTTGGTTCCCCATCCATGTGTTTAAGGCCTAGGATCCTCTTTGTGAGGTATTTTTGCGGCCATCCATGTGAAGCAGAATTCCTCCCTAACCTAATTCGTGTAACTTGTAAATATTTAATCTCTGAAGATCCTGCTTACTCTCAACAAGGGTACCAGAACTTATAGTTTTGGGATGCATGGCTAGGCTTAAAAAAGCCCCAGTGGTCATTGTCTTGTACACACCTATGAAACTAGGAATCTATTTTTTCCTGAAGTGGTGTTCGAGTTTACTTTAAGTAAAACTGTCCATGACTCTTTTCTTTCCTGAACCTAAAAATGAGGGAGAAGGGATACTACATATCTTGGATGTCCATAGACAAATTGGGTACTATCTTCACAGAATTAAATCTTTCATAGGTTCATAGGTATGTACTAGGCTAATGGCCTTGGAGCTTTTACAAGCCTAGCCCATAGGCTTACCCTGGCATCGTGCCACCTGACCTTAGTTCCCAGTGCCTCTTGTCGAGTAGAGCCATTGGAGTGATCCCCTGGGTGAATTTTCTATTTCCCATCCACTCACAAAGATTTCTCTTGAAGAGGGCCAGTGAGGTGCTCTGTTTGATATGTATGGGAAGTCTGTTTCATAGCATGGGCAGTCTCTGGGTTATGAACCCTCCAACTTGTTCTGCTGATCGTGGTAATGAGGTTGAGGTCTCTGGAGCATGTGGTGCAGAGGGATTGGGATTTCTTTAAATGCAGTATTTCTAGCAGAGCTAGGTCAGACATGGTTTTGTAAGTCAAGCAGAGATCATCTCTAAGTAGGCGATATGAGACAGAAAATAGTTGGAGTTTTTTTGAGCCCGTCCATATAGGACAAGTGTTTAAGGCCTAGGATCCTCTTTGTGAGGTATTTTTGCGGCCTCTCCAGTTGTTGCAGGTGTCTAGTGAGGTACATGCCAAATGGGGCATTGTACTCTATGACTGGCCTAATGAGAGAAGAGTAGAGGGAGACAATGACCTCTTTCTTCCTGGATGCAAAACCCTTAGTAATGAGATGTGCCACACAGGAGGACTTTCTGACCACAGTGGCAATGTGGTGGACAAAAGACAGGCTGCTGTCAACCTGTGTTCCCAGATCTCTTATAACGCCTTCTGTGTTCAGTGGACTACCATCGATGCGGTAATTCATGGGAACCGGGTTTTTCCCAAAGGGGATGACTACATATTTTTTGGCATTGAGCTTAAGCCCATGGTTCTGACACCAGTCCTTGGTGTCGGTGATGCCTTTCTGTAGAATTGCAACATCAATTGGGGAGTTAATAATAGCTCCCAACTTGCAATCATCTGCAAACTTTGTCAGTCTGAGTCCCTTCATGTTGGCCTGGACTTCAGATTAGATACCAAACAGGAGAGGACCCAGGACCGAACCCTGTGGGACTCCACTCATGACTGGTGGGCAGTCTGAATTGAAGTCAGCTACTTTCACACTGTGGGTTCCATCTGTGAGCCAGTTTGCAACCCACCTAGTGATGTACGGGTTAATGCCTAGCTTAGTGAGTTTTTCTATGATTCCTGAGTGGGGTATGGTATTAAAGGCTTTGGCCAGATCAAGGTAGGCTGTATGAACCACCTTGCCTTCATCCACAGCTCTGGTGACTGACTCAGAGTAGTCGACCAGGTTGAGCAGGCATGATCTACCCTTCACAAAACCAAACTGTGTGGGATCCAGAGTTTCCCTATATCCTTGTTTATTAGGTCCATGAGGATGCATTCCATAACTTTGCATATCAGACTCTGGCTAATGGGGCGATAGTTCCCAGGGTCTGTAGTTGCTTCTCCTTTGTGGAGAGGGATGACTGTAGCAGTGCGTCATTCAGTAGGGACAAAGCCTGAGGTGAGGCTGTGATTGAATAGGGCACACAGGTAAGAGGCCAGCTCACTCTGTAATTCATGTAGAACACAGCCGGGGATATTGTCAGGTCCCATAGAAGCTGTATTCTTGGCCTTGGATAGTGCTGTTTTAACCTGTGCTGCAATAATACTGGGTGCCTGGCAATCTACTGGTATTGTGATTGTTCCTTTGGTGGGGAGAGAGTGGTAAAGTTGGCACTGAATCTGTCGGCCAGTATATTGGCAATATCGGGTTGGTTCGGTATAGGAGGTACCCTTGTACAGTAGCTCAGAGCAAGTCTGAGTTTTGCCATGGAGATTCTTTACATAACTATAGAGGGCCTTGTGGTTGTCTTTACTATCTGCTACAGTTTTTTTTTATTCATCCCAACATGAATTATAGGTTTGAGCCCAGGTTTTATGCTAATTGTGATAGTACAAATTTGATTTATCTTGCCACCTGCACGATTTGTACAGCTTTTTATGTTGGCATGACCTCCAAAAAATTAAAGGAGAGAATTTATGGTCATGTCTATGAAATAAGAAAGAATACTCAATCGAATGCGTTAGCCAAACATATAATAGAATATCCTAATCATAAGTTTAAGTTCAGGGTTTTACAATTAGTTCAACATAATAGGAGAGGAGGGAATAATAAGAATTTTTTAGAAACCACTGAACTATCTTGGATTTTTAGATTGAAAGCTCACTTAGAACCTGGACTCAACCAAGCGGTTAATATTAAACCTATTCTTGATGCACGGCAATGAAGCTAAAGACACCGCTGCGTTATAGATTTATGAAGATAGTTTTGCTCAAAATGTCATGTTTGGAATTATTTATTTATTTTATTTTATTTATTTTTAAGTGAACAATATTTAAGAATATGTTTTTACATTTATTACAAGCGAGATTTTAATGTCATTTATTATGTGAATTTATATCTTGTGTTTTCACTCATAGCCATGTAAATATGTATAAAAGGCATCAATGAGAGATGAAAAAGTTAAGGCTGAATCAGCATGTGATGTCCCTTGTCTTGAATGTAATTACTAAACAATGCATTTAATTGGGATATTTAATCAATTAAGTTTTTTATATAAAATGGAAGTTTGAACCTGCAATTTTATTAGATCTGAAGAAGCGTACCTAGTATGTGAAAGCGCTTATCTTTGTATCAATAAATTTTATTTTATTTTATTAGTTGTGGTGGTCGTTTTCCACTTGTTTTTTCATTATCTGCTACAGTTCTGTTTTCATAGCTAGCTTTAGAGGATTTGATGAGGGATCTCAATTTTTGCTGAGGCTGATAAGGGAGTTTTTCCAGTCTTGGGACTTAACCTTATTCGGCATTAGTTTCCTCCTCCTGTTGTAGAGTTTGTTTTATAGCAGGGAACCACCAGATTGGCTTCCTTTTTTTGGAGGAGAGCATCTTGGTTCTATTGGGTATGGCGAGATCCATGCATTTGTGCACGTGTTCATACAGTGCATTGGTGTATGATTCGGCGGTCATGCAACTATTCTCCATTTGCATGGGTCTTGTGGTGATAGCCACCTCTGTTTTTAGGAGCCCAAAGTTAGCTTTGGAGAAGTTTTTCATTGTGGTTACCTTTGTGGGGCGGGTGGGAGGATGTGGATTTCCAAGGTGATTAATTTGTGGTTGGATCTAACAAGGGAGGAGTTGACTATTGTTGTAGAGCAACGGTCGCTCATGTTAGTAATGACCAGGTCAAGGATGTTGCTACCTCTAGGGAGGGTAAGAACGAGCTGGTCCAGAGCATTGGAATTAATGAATTACAGGAAACAGGCAAATGTATTGGTACACGAGTAGTTTTCCCAGTTAATGGAGGGGTAGTTGAAGTCGCCCAGTATGAGAGTGAGAGTCTGGACCCTAATATTCTCCAGGGTACTTAAGAACGTGGAGTGTGGGTCTTGGGACGTGTGGGGATCTGTAGCAGGCTATGCTGTCTTACCCAATGTTATCTGAACCTGAAGTATCTCTAATGTGTTATGTTGGGCTACCAGTCTTTGGATCAGTAGTTCATTTATTGTAAAGGTAAGAAGAAAGGACAATGTGTGTCAAAACAGACTGCTTCTAAATGGTTGCCTAAAGCTATTACCTTGTTTTATACTCGCTACAAAACTGTTCCAGACATGGTCAAAGCTCAGTGTTCCAGGGCCTTGGCTTCATCTATGGGTTTTTGGAAAGAGTTAGATTCTGAAACAATTCTAGAAGTAGCAACTTGGTCCTCTATGCATACATTTATAAGGCGTTACAAGCTTGATTCCTTCTCTAGGTCTAGATCAGGCTTTGTATGACCATTCTCCAGGAGCTCCTGGACCCTTCCCCTTCACCCCCTCCAAATACAATAAGCTAGGTTAGTCTAAGCATACAGCTAAGGCTACTGCAGCAGCGATCAATAAGATGAACCCAGTACAGTTGTGCAAGTAACTTTACCATAACACTAGATATTTGAATGATCACTGCTGCAGGAGCTGCTCCCTCCCAACATCCCCTTTGTTTCTTGGTGTGGTGTCTGTCAAGAGTGTAAATACTTAATATTTTGAAGCTTCTAGCATTGACCTTTCAGGGATGAGCCTCACTGTTTCTGTTGGCATGAAAGGTATGAAGGGCTTGGCTCAGCTTATGCTTACTGTTGGTTTGAGGAGGTGGAAGGTGCTCTGAAGCTTTTGAAGCTTGACTGACTGTTACATCCTTGGCAGGAAATAACTCGTATAGCTAAGGCTACTGTAGCAGTTATCATTCAAATATCTAGTTACAGTAAGTTTACTTAGCTCTGCTTCCTATTTTGTGGGGAAGGCCATACACAGGTAAGACAGGAGCCTGCCTCATTGTCAATATAATGTTTTTTTTTTATTTTATTATTATTTTTGTTTTTTGTTTACCACACAAGTAAACTGGTACACGTACTTTTTCAGTTATGACCCAGGTGCCTAAACATAAATATTTGTAGCATCTCACAACATGGTACATAACAGCAGGAGAATTAACTCCGTGTCTGTGAGCTTTTGTTACAGAGTTACACACATACACCGTAAGAATTAACTCAAGGTTTGTGATCATTGTAGAGGTAGAAGATTTCTCTGTTGAGCTTGGTCAAAAGTGTAAGTACGCTTTGAGCATGTATTTGTGTTAAAGTCCCAATAGTCACAATATTAGCAAGCTTGAGGAATGGCTATTGGCATGTTTTCTCTTTGAGAGTTGTGTTATCCTAAGGATTTTATCTTTAGGACACTTTCTGATTTTTTTTTAATGAAATTAAGGTTTACTTATTTTAGACTGGGAGATTGTTGAGGTGGATTGGTGTAAATTTTATTTTTGACTTTGATACTCACTTGACCATCATTACTTAGATTATCTTAGTCATTCCTTCTATAGTCAGGTTTATGTAATTCAAGAGAAGGGGGCTGGGGGACAGGGATGGGGACCCCATTGGTAGTTTGTGTATTCAGTAGATCGGGCAATATCAGCTCATTAACTGGGGACATGAAGTCTATATATCTTGGTGAGGTTTTCTTGACATGTTATCTCTGTCTGAGTTGACTGTATCTGAACTGTGTTATGTATCTTAAAAAAATGGGTAACAGCGCAGATGAACACATTTCAAGACTGGTAAACATTGTGTTGGGTAAATGTTGATAAAGGCTGAATATCTGTGCTTGCCATTAGATTTGACTTCATTAAACTAAACTTGTATTACTTTTGGTGACAAAGGACATAAGTGAAAACAAGAAAATGCATATGTATTGTTTTGCACCATAAATATATGGCACAGCAAATTATTTACAGTGGGAGTTTTGTTATTGTGTATAACGATGGTGCAGTGATTTCACTGTTTATATTTGCATGTTAATGTTTGATGTTTTTAAGGTTAGGTGTACAAGTATAGCACTGTAAATTGTTGTTTCTGTGTCTAATTAAAGAATGTATAGTGTCTTCAGTAATGAGTTGGATCACTTGTCTCCATAGAATTAGATGAACTGCAGGATGTTCAATGCTGAAAATATAAAATGTCTACTACAACTCCTTTATTAAATTCACACAATTGTAACAGTACAAATACAGTTGCAGGAAACACACCATTGTAAACGTTTTTCATTAGTTTCCTGGGTTATACATGTTTTCCTTTTTTAACAATTACTGTTCACTCTAGAATTACAGAAGTTGCTCAATCCTTGGCTTTCATTAAATTTTCACGTGTTCTTGAACATTATTCTGCATGCATTATTTTATAGTAATTGCTTTTTTGGTAACCAGTAACATTAAACTTAGCAAGACCCAACTATGTCTAGGCAGTTTAGGTCTAGTTTTATAGGTCAAAAAACAATTTCCTTAGTAACGGTGACCCCCCCCCCAATCCACCCTGTCTGGTGAAGTATTCTGTAGGGAATTTTTAAAATTTGTCAGCTTGTTACCATTTACTACTTTGTTTCCCATCACACTTCCTGCAGTTGCTATCTACCTGAAGAAAAAAAAATCTCTGAAGGTCTTCTTGAGGTATACAAATATCTGTGCAAACACTTCCATGAAAAATCCTGAATCTTCTGCACTTTGCATTCTTGGGGGCCATAGAGATGTCTTTAGACTATTCCCTTGCATTTTGCTTTTCCTTTCTCTGCCTTCTCAATCTTTTCTAAATTCTTCTGACTGATTCTTACAGTTATCGTGCAGTATTTTATATGCCCTACTAATTATCCCTATCTAACAGCAGCTTCTATTCAAACTCAACTAAAAACCTCAACCAGAGACAGTTTTTCACTTAGCACTCCACCCCTTTCTCTTATCCTATACACTCTCGATCCCTGATATGTAAGGCAGTCTCTAATCTGCAGTCCAGGTTTCCTCTTGTACTCATCCCACTCTTATGCTTTTCCCTCGATAGTTATTTGCACCCAGTATCTTGGTTCCTTAGCTAATTTTCTCTAATACATTCCAGCCTCTCATGCCTATTTTTTATGCCTGTTTGCAGTCATCACTGTTGGTAAAACCTCCTTTCTCCATTCTTTTTAGTTATTAGAATGCTTTTTGCTACTTTAATAACAGTCATACAGAATATTATATTTATATTCTCCTTCCAAAATCCTTTCGTCATCTTGTTTCTTTAATCCCCCTCCCCATTTCATCATCATGCTTTTAACTCTGATTTGCAACCTCATGCTTGTGCTGTATGTAAGCCTGTAGCTCTAAAGTATCCCTTCAAATCTGATAGTCTAAACCATCTTTTTCTATGGGAAGAAGTAATTTATCCCACTTAACTCTCTGTCTCTCTTCCTATCCTAAGTAAATTCTTTCAGCTGTCTATTAATTCTGTCTGTAACTTAAAACTAAAGGGACTAGAACATTTTTCACTGCTTGTATCTTGCTATTCATAGCCATAATCAAGAGCTTCCATCTTCTCAGTTTTATATTTCCTTTACTCTTTTCCCACATGTCCTTGATTGCCATGTTAGAATAATGTTTAATCCATAAACCTAAGTAATTAATTTTTTTCATGTCTTTGTAGAGATGAGTATTGTTGAACCAATTAACATGTGGGTACGTAGTTTGCTACTATAGCCTTTGTTTTATCTTCATTGTTTTATACCCTAAAAAGACCTGAAACTGTCTCAAAATGTTCCACAACTTTGAAATGTCCTTTTCTGGATGTATCAACTGCTAAGTAACATCTGCAAATAAAGCTATTTTTTCTTGATTAGCATACCAGTTATGTCACTTATTTTCTTTGCCATTGGCTGCATGTATCAAACAAATAACACAAGGTAAAGAGAACACCCTGCCTGGTTCCTCTGTTCAAACACAGCTTGTTGGAGATGAACCCACCTACCTTATCTCTTGCCCCTGACCCTTCATATATCGTCCTAATTAACCCTATTATTCTATCATGAAAGCAAATGCTACCTTTGCCCTTCTCATAAAATCCCAGCTGATTCTGTTGAATACATTCTGTGCATCAAGACTCACCAAAAATAGTGGTGTTTTCTTACACTCTGCATCTGTCTACACCACCATTGTTCTGTTAATGTTTTAAAATGTTTGCCTCCCCTCTACAAAACCACATTGATCCATATCTGTCAGTTTGGCAGCACCTTTGCTTTTTGCCTAAATAGTATAGACATAAACACTTGATAGTCATGGTTTAAAATTGAAATTAGTCTATATGAAACTGGGTCTGAGAGGTCTTTACTCTGTAAGTAGTACAGCCATCACAGCATTGTTCCAAGATGTTCATACTGTCCCTCATTTTAAAGTGCGTTTATCATTTTCTTCCCTAGTGACATCCAAACTTCCTCTGGGTATATCATCTATTCCTGGAGGCTTCCCTGTTGATTGATTGTACATCACCATTTTATGTCATCCTTTCCTGTCTTATCTATTAATTCTTGAGCCTTGTTTTCAGCTAACCTTGGCATAGTCGAGTCTTTTATAAATATTTCCATTTGTGCCTTTTCTGATTTTTGCCATTCCTCTGCTTTAGACAACTTCTCATGCAATTTCTGAAATATCTCAAATGTCTCTAAGATGTCTTTTTAGTTTTCTTGTTATAGGCTCCCTGAGTTTGGCAACAGCCCTTTCTGTTTCCTAAGTCATTGTGCTGTTACCAAAAATACTTGTATAACAGCAACCTTTCTAGACTCATACATATTGTCAAAATATTCCCTTATTTTGCCTTTTGCACTCAGCAGTTGCTTTTTTCTTTACTTTATTCTTTGACTCTAAGTAATTCATATTAATTTTCCCATATCCCTTTCTCTCTTATTTGTACCATATTTTTAAGTCTATTTTTATTTTGTCCCATTCCCAAGCTATCCTTTCTGAAGCAGTGTGTATTTTCCCTAATAACTCTCAAATCATTTCCACAGCCCATTCCTTACATTTCTTTCTTTTTAACAAATAAGTAGAAAACGACAGTGTCTTATTACTTCACTGTCATGCATCTTTGTCTTAGCCTTTTTTTTGTGCATGGTCTGAAACAGTTTTTGGATAATTTTTAAAGCTTTCACTTAAATACTCATGCTTCTGTCAAATGTAATTTCTGTTCAGTCTAGCCTAGTTTTTGTATCTTGGGGAATAATATGTAAATTATGTGTAAATTCCTACTAGCATGTTCACATCTTCCATTTCAAATATATATTTCTTCAGAAATGCACCCTGTTTTGTTATAGTTTCCCTTTTAAGGACCCCTTGTTACATTCTCACTGTTGCAAATTATTGCTGACCCAAACCATAAATAGCATTCCCAACTGAAAGCCAATTCTTTCTCCCAAAATTTTGTTAAGTTCCATAATAGTAGTTTTAGGTGGAATATTAAATATGTGCCAGTGTAACTCGCAATCAGTAACCTCTTATTATCCTAAGTCTACCATTAGTGTCCTTTTCGTCATTATTGGAGCCACTTTCACAGTCCATATTATTAGCCCCCTTTTCATTTGACCTTGATACTCTGATGAATATCCATTGGGGCGGCCACGGTGGTGCAGTGGTTAGCATTGCTGCCTCACAGCAAGAGGTTCTCCGGTTCAATCCTCGGCTGGGGTGCCTTCTGTGCGGAGTCTGCATGTCCTCCCTGTGGTCGCGTGGGTTTCCTCCGGGTGCTCCGGTTTCCTCCCACATCCCAAAGACATGCTGCAGGTGGATTGGACACTCTAAATTGGCCCTAGGTGTGCGTGTGAGTGTGCCTTCTGTGGAAGGTTGGGCGCCGGGCTGGCAACTCGACACCGTAAAACTCCACTGCCATTCAATGTGCGGACAAGGTGATCCGCTGTGGCGACCCCTAACCGGGAAAAAGCCGAAAGAAGAAGAAGACTCTGATGAATATCCATTATTAAGTCTCTGCCAAATTCACATGCCGTTTTCTAACAGTCTCCTGAAAATTACTGTTTGCACCCTTCACTTCTTAATATAATTTAGTACTCTATGATTTGTGTCTTTACCTGCAGTGTTATTGACATGCATTGATAAAATTGATAATTATAAGACGCTGTTATTTTCACATACACTTCATGACAGTTCTTCTGAGTATATGTTTCCATCTTGCAGTTTACATGCTTACATTAATGCTTGGCAGGCTGATCTTATGGGTAGTTGCTGTTTCTCATCACTGTTTAAGTCCATGTCACATTTTCCCAAACTTTTTGTTTCAATAAAACTACTCAAGAAAAAAGAAACTAAATGCATTTTAACTCCCCAACCTCTCTTAAATCACTTTTGTACACTTTTCAAGAGCGAGGTTACCCCTCCATTTGAGGACAGTTGCCCTAAATATACATGTACATATCTACTGGCTTTACCTATAACAAAACTAACTTTATCCATACTGGAAGTGCATGCTAGAGCTTCTGTTTCAACTTGCAGATATTTTATCTGTCCTTGTTCTACCTCTGTTTCTCCCATATGTGAAAAATAACTTGCATGGTCTCATTTAACTGATGTTCATCCTTAAGAAATAGTGCACTGGCTACTGTTAGATAGATAAACTTAATTGTGCAATATTATGTGGATATAAGCAGCAAGGGAAAAAAAAGGAAAAGGAGGAATAGAGAAGGAGGAAGAGAGGAATTTGGGAGAGTAAGCTTGAGTATAAATTATCCAACTGTATATGGGTAGGACATCATCTCCAAATTAGTATTTTATTTATATTTGTTTACCGGGGTAGAGCACTGATCACAAATGACCAGTTGCAGGCTCTGCCCAGGTTAGATGAATAGTGACACACTTGTACATCGACATGGTGTTAAAATAAATCCAATGGGTAGAATAAACAGGAAGCTAAAAATCTACTTATTAATACAATAATTGCACATTAAGCGCTTTCGTCCTGTTACAAACGACTTCAGAATGTACAAACAACTAATTGACACTAAATATATCTATCTATCTATCTATCTATATATATATATATATATATATATATATATGTGTGTGTGTGTGTGTGTGTATATATATATATATATATATGTGTGTGTATATATATATATATATATATATATATATATATATATATACACACACACACACACACACACACACACACACACACACACACACACACACACACACACACACACACACGCTTCCTTTTATGCTGAAAGATTCATGGGATTTTTTGGGAAGAGTAACACAGGACTTGCTCAACGGTGACCTGTTGTTTGTGACTGTTGACATTAAGGATTTATTCACGGTTATTCCCTATGAAATAGGTATGGAATTGTTTTACAGTTTATGTGAGTATTCTGACCTAGGACACAGTAGAATTTTAACATTAGAACTTTAATGGTCTTGGAGAATAATTTCATCATTTTTGAAAACCAGTTGTTTAAGCAGAAAAGTGGGGGTGGCAGTGGGGCAGAGTGCACCCCCATCTTTGCCAATATGGTCTTAGCATACTGGGAAAAGACCAAGGTTTTTACCTCCAATTTCTGCCAGTGCTGGCTCCTGTATGGCCAGTTCCTGGATGGCATCATCATTTTTGGCATGAAATTAGAGACAAGTTAGAGGAGTTTTTTCAATTTTTGAATAGTTCCACTAGTTTCTTGGAATTTACCATGAATGCTCAAACTGAACAAATTAACTACTTAGATGTTAGTATTATTAAAAATAGGTCAAACAAGGAGTTTATTTCTACTTTATTCAGAAAGCCAACCTACTCCAACACGTTGTGCTTCAACAGCTGGCACCTCCTCCACCAGAAACAATCACTGGTGAAGGGATAATGTGTTAAGTTAGCCCGGATGATGAGTGATGAGACTATGTATGTTGTGGAATGTTGGAAACTCCAGGAGATGTTGGTGAAGAGAGGGCACCCTTTATTGTTCCTGAATGGTAGTTTTGAAGAAGTGAACAAAAAGAGGGAAAGGGGGTATTTATACTCCACTGCTAGGAAAAATTGGTGGTGCCAGTCTGAGTGGTAGATTTGGCAATGTTAATGTAGACCAAAATAGTAAGTATGCATTAGGTAAGGCCTTGGTGTTACCCTTCAGTTTACATTTTGACCAAATTAGGTATGTTGTTATTAGAAATTGGAACATCTTTGCAATTGATGATGGCAACTTAAATAAGGTGGGGGTAAAACCAACTATTGTATATAAAAAAGATACTAGTTTCAAAACAGTATTGGAGAGGTCCCTTATGAGGGATAATGGTGGGATGGTTAAATGTGGCCATTACAGGCAATGTAAACACATTGTAGAAGGTACTCGTCTGTCTTTACAAGATTATGGCACTATTGAACTATCACGTAAATATTACTGTGACAGTAAGAGGGTCATTTATATGGCCAGATGTGAAGGATTTTATATAGGTAAGACCAAAAGAGCCCTTAGGGACCGTATTTACAAACACCAATATTGTATTAGTAAAAGGGATGAAAAGACCGCTTTATTCAAGCATTTTAACAGTAACCCTACCCATTCCTTCAAATTCATAATTATTGATCATATTGATTAGGGCCCTGGAGGGGGACCAGTGGATGAATTTTTAGAATTGAAGGAACTTAAATGGCAGCGTAGGTGTCATGCTACTGCATTCCCAGGTCTAAATGATGTGGTATCTATAAGGAGCGTATTGAAGCTTAAAGGTATGTGGGCCCTTTAGTATTCGGTAGGTGCTCTGTTTCTACACAGGATAGAAGCCCCTTTATATCTATGCAAGTGTCCACTGATGTATATGGGCATAAAGTTTTTTTGTGTGTATGTTTATTGTGTTTTTGTATGAATATACTTGTACATCTTTTAAAAAAAATTTTTTTAAGGCTTACATGTGTATAGTCGTGGTAGATTTGTTTTTTAAAAAAAATGCTCAATTTTTATTATGCTAGAATTTTATCTTTATATATAGATATAGATTGTTTGTGTCTTTCGGCTTTTCCCGGTTAGGGGTTGCCACAGCAGAACTCCGGTCCGCTAATGATTGGCAGTAGAGTCTTGCGTGCTGGCTTGCCGGGCCTAACGCACAACCTTCAACGAAGGAATGCCCATTCACGCATGTCGCCACACAGAAGACGCTATAACTGACGATCGAACGGGCAACGTCTAACTGTGAGGCAACAACGCTACCGCAGCACCTCCACTGCAGTACTAGATATATATATATATATATATATATATATATATGCGTGTAAAATTAGGTAATTAATCATGTGGTTGGGTTAGCCTATATATATATATCTACACACACACACATATATATGTATATGTGTGTGTGTGTGTGTGTGTGTGTGTGTGTACACAGTGTCAATTTATTGTTTGTGCATTCTGATGAAGTCCTTTGTAGCAGGATGAAAGCGCTTAATGTGCAATTATCGTATTAATAAATAAGTGGATTTTTAGCTTCCTGTTTGTTTTTTTCTACCCTTTGGACTTATCAGTTTGTTGTGTACTTGTTTATCTGTTTATGGTTTTAAAATATAATTTACATGATTATAGGAAACTGTGCATAGGCATAGCTGTCAACAGACATGTCTCTGGCATACAAATCATCCACCAAATCAATACTGGTGGATTTACTGCACTTCAGCTAATCAAATGGCATCAGAAATACTTAGCATCAACAGAACAGTTTGGTGGGACAGGTATATCTTATAAAGGATGCTGCTCTTCTGCTGCTGTGAAACAGACTCCCCATCCACATAAAACAAATTCATCCCTGTCCATATCCAAGCACAACTTGGAACTATGGAAGGGAAACAGAATATTTACCCAAGGACTGCCCTCTGTAGTATTGATAGTCAGCGGCTGCTCTTAAATACCCTGCATAGGTCCCCTCAAATTATCCATAGTATGATACCAGGTATTCTCGTTGGAGGTAATATATAATTATCAACTTTGGAATGGATAAGTTTAATTTCTGAACAAATGGAATAGGTTAATTCAAGCACAGAAAGGGAAATTGGCCTGCATTGAAGTGGCCTGCAGGGGCAGCTAGCCTGGCATATACCTATGGAACCTATAATCTGATCTGATCTATGAACATACAGTGGATATAAAAACCACTGTTAAATTGCCAGGTTTTTGTGATATAAAAAATGAGACCACAATAAATAATTTCAAAACTTTTTCCACCTTTAATATGACCTATAACCTGTAGAATTCAATTGAAAAATATGTTAGGGGAAAAAATATAAAAAATAAAAAACATACAATAAGCTGGTTGGATACGTGTACACACCCTTAAACTAATACTTTGTTGAAGCACCTTTTGATTTAATTACAGCATTCAGTCTTCTTGGGTACACACCTGCCATCAATTAAAGAGACTCTGATTAACCCCAAATAAAGTTCAGCTGTCCTAGTATGATTTTCCAGACATTTACTCAGTTGCCTGCTACAGCAAAAGCCATGGTTTGCAGAGAGCTTACAAAGCATCAAAGGAATCTCATTGTTGAAAGGTATCAGGCAGGAGAAGGGTACAAAAAAAATGTCCACAGCATTGGATATACCATGGAAGACAGTGAAGACAGTCATCAAAAACTGGAGAAAATATGGGACAGCAATGACGTTGCAAAGAACTGGACGTCCCTCCAAAATTGATGAAAAGACTAGACGTAAACTGGTCAGGGAGGCTGCCAAGAAACCTACAGCGATACTGAACCAGCTGCAGGAATTTCTGGCAAGTACTGGTTGTGTACTACATGTGACAACAATCTCCTGTGTTCTCCGTATGTCTGGACTATGGCGTAGGGTTGCAAGATGGAAGCCTTTTCTTACACAGAAAAATATCCAGACCTAGTTAAAATTTGCAAAACAAAACATCAAGTCTCCCAAAAGCATGTAGGAAAATGTGTTATGGTCTGATGAGACCAAGGTTGAACTTTTTGGCCACAATTCCAAAAGGTACGTTTGGTGCAAAAACAACACTTTGGATCACCAAAGGAACACCATCCCCACGGTGAAGCATGGTGGTGGCAGTATCATGCTTTCGGGTTGCTTTTCTTCAGCTGGAACTGATGCTTTAGTCAAGGTGGAGGGAATTATGAACGGTTCGAAATACCAGTCACTTTTGGCCCAAAACCTTCAGGCATCTGCTAGAAAGATGAAGATTAAAGAATTTCACCTTTCAACACGACAATGACCCCAAGCATACATCCAAATCAACAAAAGAATGTGTTTACCAGAAGAAAATTAAAGTTTTGGAATGGCCCAGCCAGAGCCCAGACCTAAGTCCAATAGAAAATCTGTGGGATGATCTGAAGAGGGCTGTGCACAAGAGATGCCCTCGCAATCTGACAGATTTGGGGCGCTTCTGCAATAAAGAGTGGGCAAATATTGCCAAGTCAAGATGTGCCATGCTGATAGACTCTTACCCAAGAAGACTGCATGCTGTAATTAAATCAAAAGGTGCTTCAACAAAGTATTAGTTTAAGGGGTGTGCACACTTATGCAACCAGCTTATTGTACTTTTTTTTGTTTTTTATATTTTTTCCGCAACAGATTTGTTTTTCAATTGAATTGTACAGGTCACATTAAAGGTGGGAAAAGTTTTGAAATGATTTATTGTGGTCTAATTTTTTTATATCACAAAACCTGGCATTTTAACAGAGGTGTGTACACTTCTGTATGTGTGTATATATATATATATATATATATATATATATATGAATACAGGAAGCTGTGCATTTACATAGGGGTTTACATATTTCTTTCAGTCAAATGTTTCAAAAGCAAAATATGTGCGTATAAGAAGCAAGAATAAAAAAGAAAGGAAAAGGGGCAATAAGAAGGAGAGAAAGAGGAAGAGAGGGAGTTGGGAGAGTAAGCTTGAGTATAAATTATCCAACTATATATGGGTAGGATATCCTCCGCAATTTAGTAAGCCCCAGTTAAGTATGTGAGGGATTAGATTCTATCGAGTTTTATCAACAAGATATGTCAGTAGACAGTAGAGAATAGGTAGGTAGGTAAGTAGAAAGAGGGTGGGGGCTCTCCTTAGGGGCCTACTCTTTGGGAGGTGCAGAGCTGTGTGACATGCCATGTATTCAGACAGTTGCATTCATGCTGCCTCTTTAAGAAAGTGCTTGTGTTTAGGTCTGAAAACTGAGTAGTCAGAGAGTTCAACTAGGACATGAGGAATTAACATCCAAGGTACTGGGCAAGGACTGAGAAGCTGTGAGTGGTAGAATGAAGAGTCTACCCCTGCAACTTCGATACTTACACACAGTACATTAGTCCACAACTCTGATGATGTAGCTAATTAAGTACTAAGGCTGCTAAGAATGCAGCTATTGGGAAGTGGAATTTCTCACCATGTCAATCTTTCATTTATTTTCACCGAACTGCTTACCTATTCCTTTTTAAATGCTAATCCTAATATTTCTTGTACAAATGCCTCAAACTACGTCTTTCAGACACTTCCTAATTAATAGCCTACACCTGTTGACATAAACTTGATACAAAAAAAACAGCCAACAACCTGAAACATTACACTTTTCAAATACTAAAGTGCTACCATTTTTCATGATTTCCGTTTTCTAACCTATTTGCTTATAGAAAAAATAGTGACTGCAGCATAAATTTGTCTAGATTTCCAACTGTACAAAACAGGGAGGTTCTATTTTAGTATAATATGATCAGTACATTCTTCCCCCAGCAGCATATGATCACATTGCATTGCTTATATCCACTCTTCATTTTGTTAGTGTATACACTAAATACATTACAGTCAAGAAAAAGTATTTTCTTACTGTAATTTAAAATACCATTGCATACTGTCCAGGGATACTTGCAGTTTACTTTGACATTTATTATACACGTTTTACTAAGAAAAAAGCTTGCTTTTATATTACTTAAGTTATGTTTTTAGTTCCTTCATTGTCCTTTTAATCATTGATGACAGAGTGTGAATTATGCTTCAGAGTCCCTCCAGTTTATTTCCTACATTCACATTATTGCTGGTCTTCCTTATCTTGACCAGAAAACATCAATCTTTGGTTCAAGTCCAAGGTAATCCTTTTTTTTTTTTTCGTTTTCCTTTGGAACAATTTGGTCTTACTCTCAACGGGCTTTGCTACTGTCAGAAGAATGAGGCAGATTCCCCTTCAGCGTGCTGGGTAAAATTTTGTATTTCCTCTTTAGCCTGTTTTGCATCCAGAAACATATTTGGTCTCTAGGGAAAAAATATTCTAAGAACAGCAGCAGCAGCTTGAATCTCACACCTACCTTCCAACATCTCCTGACTGCAGGGATCAACCCATTTCTCTTCTCCCTGGTATTCTCTTCTCTCTGGTATACTGTGAGTTAATCATTTTCCACAAACACTGTGGTGTTCCCAATTGTTAATACTTTTCCCTTCTGCAACAGTTTTCTCAGAAGCAGCTCTTTGTTCTGGTATTTCTTTATGGCCAAATTAGGGTCATGCATACAGTGTGCCTTTTCAGTTAATCTCTGGAATACTAGTCTAGTTGCTTAGTTGTACCTACATAAAACAAATGTGTTTGATTCCTTCTAGTTTTTCTGGTATATCAGAAAATCTCAGGTTTTCTCTGTGTGCTCTTGTTTTATTAACTGTACTATTGAGACATGTATTCTTTAGAAGACTCATTCAGCCAGTCTTTTCTTCATTTCACTCTCTGATTTCTGCAGTTTTATCAAGTCATCTAAATAGCTACCTAAAGCTTCTTCTAGTCTTTCCAGCCTTTTATGTGACTTTATATGTTCCTGTAGTGTCTCACTTACTTTAATTACCTCTGAATGCATGTGAATTTTATTTATATTTTTTCTAAATACTGTAAGCCTTCTCCTGTACCAAATCTGAAACCTGAACTGCTTTTTGCATATTTTCCACATCAGAGTTTTTCTTCTCTTTCTCTCATGGATGTTTTCTTACTTTTTTTCCAGATTCTTCTTTGCTAACATCCAGGCAGTACAGTGACTAATAACTGAATTTTACCCAGAACTGTTAGCTTTTACAGGCGTTTTTTTATTTCCATTTTGTGCTTCACACAGGGAGAGCTCTAATCACCCTGCTCCTCAGAGGGAGCCATCTTGGGATCTCTAAAATATCTACCATTGTCCTTAATTTTTGTAATGATAGTATTTTGGTGTAAGCTAGATTCACTGGCATTAAAGTTAAGGTTATTAAGACTACAGTAGGTATTATGTTAATCATTTATTTTTATTTGATGTTTTCTGTCTGGGAAAGACCAGCTGGGATAATATCCCATTTTCAGTGGAGGTTCAAGGAATAAAACTACACAGTGGCATAATATGGTTATAGTTAAATAACAATGGTATTACAAAACCTAATACGCAACAACAAATTAAAACTTTCACAATTTTTTTTCCAGAGGTAATTAAAATAAAATTCATACGATGTGAACTCGTACATACAGAGTGCAAATATCTGGACAGATACAACAAGTTGAAAAAAGAACATTGTCAGTAGTTAAAGAATTCACAAGTTGCTCTTCATAGATACAAAATTAAAAACAATGATTACACACTTTGGTGCAGAATTGACTAGATAACATAGCCTAGACAAAATTCTATTTGTCCTTTATGTAAGAAATAGACTGACTGTTGAGAGAGAGAAGGAATTCATAAGAAGTATACTGGGTGAGGAGAGGGGAACGATGGAGGGACTAGTTCAGCTTAGAGTAATGTATGAGCAGTGCCAAGTCTTATTTAAGTACTAGTAGATGTTTGGAGAGGTTAGAGGTAAATATAATTTTCAGAGGGATAGAATTCCATTTCTTAGTGACAGACTGTGAGCAGAGACTTTGGCCAGAAGGTTTGTGGGGGTTTTGTATGCATCAAAGATGTTAATCATTAGATCAAAGTAGTTTGTTAGGGTGGTAGGAATGGAGAGTAGGAGTTAAAACAAGGCAGTTGTTATCTTTGTGAGCAATGTATGTGGAGATAAATTGTATGTAATCTAAGCGGTAAGGCAGTTCAAGCCAGTTCAATACCTTAAGGGCAGTACAGTGGTGGATGTGGTATTGTTTTCTGGTGGAAAATTTTGCAGTCGTATAACATGCCTGCAGCTTTAACTGTAGCATGAAGGTTGGTTAGGATATGTGCACCATATAAGAGAGAGAGATAGTAAAAGGTAGTTGGTGGCAAGAGTGGTTTTGGTGGTTGTGTTAAGGAAATCTTTATGTCTGTAGAGTATTCACAATTCATAGTGATTATTTTTTTGTTATTTTGAACATACAGGTCATATTTAAGGTTATTATCTGTAATCACCCCAAGAAGTTTTATATGGGAGACTACTTCAGTTTCAGCTTTGTTTAGCGAAACGATTTTGAAATTTGCTTTGTTTGGCATGTTTGATTTGGAGAAAAATATCTGTAACTTGTTTTTTAGGGTTAATTAGTTTGGGGCATTGTGGAAACATTTCTCAACTGAGAAAGCTTTATGTGTAATATGGAGGAGTTGAAGTAAGTTAGTAGATGCACATATAAGCATAGAATCATCACCATATTATATGAGAGAGGCTGGACTTGCAGAGGTATAGAGGTCATTGATAAATGTATTAAAGAGGGGGACCAGGAATGAAACCTGTCAGTTAAATAGCTATTGAACAACAGTAATGAAGAAAGGGATAGTCCAAGTTAAAGCAATTTTTGCATGAGTTTAGGCTGAGAAACTGTCTCAAAGGCTTAAGACAAATCAAGAAATAGGGAGGAAGCTAGTCCCTGTAATTAATTATGGTGTCAGTGAATAAGACAGTAGTTGTGCTGTGTGTTGGGCAGAAGCCATGTTGGGTAGATATTGAGATGTTCTTGGAGATAATGGAAGAGGAGTTTGAGTACATCTTTGAAAATTTCTGACAGGTGATATTAATGCAGTAGGATGGAAGGAAGTTAGAGCTGTCAGAAGAAATGTCCCCTTTATGTACATAAGTACACACACTAATACATATGTATGTGTGTATATATATATATATATATATATATATATATATATATATATATATATATATATGAGCAATTTTTTGTTGTAGAGACTGAGAATTTTGTCTTTTTTTTGTAGTAATTATGTTAGTGTGCAGTCTTCAGCATAAATGGTTATCTATAGCCTACTTTCTGCCTTTATAAATGAGAGAACTATAGTAAAAAACACAAGTGGTCCCAGAACAGGACTCCGTGAGACATAACTAATAACCCTGTTGGGATATACTAATGACCCTCTCCAACCGGACTTTTGAAGTACCCTGTAGGTAAACTAGTGATCTGATGTCTTTTCTGTCTGTTCCTCTCCATCTTCAGCCATTTCAAAGCTTTGTATCTAGTACTCAAGCTCCTCCCCTACCCATCCAAAGAGAGTTATCTCAGCTCTCGTTTGCTGCTTTCAAGTGCTTATGGGTTCTGTGGTGCTTAGGTGTGGTTGAATTTTCTTTGCCATTCATAGAAGAATTTGAATTTTTATCTTCTCCCTGCATGACAATTTGTTCTACTGTATCTTCTAACCCTTTGGTTTTAAAAAAATGTGTTTCATGCACACATAAGTTACCAAACTTAGACTCGCACAAGTGTGTGTATTGTCTTGGCTCCTTGCACCTGGACATAGCTTGTTCCATTTGTGAGGCATTTGGCCAGAGAGCAGCTGTTGAAAGATGAAACAAACTAATATTAAGAGTCTCATCCAGCCCTCACCTGGCATGAAGACTCCATTGACAGCTGGGAAGACAGGGGCTTCTTCTCCTTCCTTTGCCTATCCCTCATCCAGAAGTAAGGATAAGCATAAACATTTCTTTGAGGAAACGCTGTCTGGATCTGATCACCTCATTGGCTTTGTCTCCTAAAGTGGCTAAATCTTCGGATCCAACACCTACTTTGTATCCATTATAGGCCCCATGACCCTCCTTGGTTCTAAACAAAACCTTCCCTAAAGCTTAGATCTACCATGCTACAAGAAAGACGTCCTTACTCCTCCAGACCTCTTCCTTCAGTCTCATCTGTCAGGTCAGTCCTTTCAGATTCTCACCAAAGAAGACGTGGACAGAAAGATGAGGTGTTTCCTGTGGACCCAGATCTGGTTGGGAGTGCAGCCAGCTCCAGCCACCACTGGATCCAGTATAGGTATTTCTCGATGGCTTCCAGTTATGGCTGCTTCTCCTATCCGGCCTCCTGGATCAGAGTCCCTGGAACTGACCCTAACCCATGGTAGATCTGCACTGAAGCCAAGATTTCATGTTTCCCTGACTCTGGTCAGGTCTCTATCTAGGCCAGCTGTGACCTTGTTGGAGCCATCTGGCTCAGGGAGCCATAACATCGATGTCTACTCTGACAGGTTGGGATTGTTTCCAAAATCCTTGGATCCTTTCCTTCCTTTAGAGGCCAAAGTGCATTTACAGATTAGCTCCAGTGACTACCTTGGATCCTAACTGGACAGCCTCCATGGTCAAGCTTCCTCCTAGGGATTTGTATCTGAAGGACAAACTCCCTGGAGCCATAGTGTGTTTACAGTTTGAGGCATTCAAGAGAGTACTCTCTCAACCGATGGATAGATCTTCTCTTAGATTTGGATCCAACCCTCCCCCATAGAATCTACCAGAGTCCGCAGCCAGTTCGCAAGAGCTTTGATCCTGTTCTCCCTCATGAGACATTATACATTTCTGAATCCTCTCTTGAGCAACCCACAGAAGAGGTTCCAAGAAAACACATCAATGTGTGCACACCTTGGGATTATGGTAAAACTTCACAATTCTCAGCTGCAGCCTACCCAGTCCCTGGAGTTCATCAGAATTATTTTAGATACAACTCTTGCTGAAAGACCTCATTTACTTTTTCAGTGATGGTGCTTAACGATCTGGCATACATCACCCATTTTTAAAGAGATCTGGTCAAGGAGATCTCCACTTCTCTTCCAGGGATCTTGTCTTCAGATTAGAATAAAACCTTTATTCTCAGATGGCTACCCTAATATCGCTGTCTAGCACATCTATGGTCCTTATCTCTATTGCCACAGAGGGGGACATCCAGAGCAACCAGCACAGGTTTTTCCATCAGAAGGCGTTCCTGGATAAGGCTTTGCGATTTCACTGAGCACTACAAGATGTCCTTGGTCAATGCCCCTTATGTCTGATCAACCTTATTTGATCCAAAATTTAGAGACCATTTCAAGAAGTGAACAGAATGGTAAATCCATATCTGCCGTGGGGATCAAATTCTCAACTCCCCAGAGGACCTTCTTGAGAAATCAGAAGGTGAGGAAGAGAATGTGGTTCTGAAAATCTCAGGGTTTTTCTTGTGACACTTCTGGGGAGAAAACTCCTTATGGCAGAGGGGAAACTCTAACAAAAGATGTCGCCCAAGGGACAGAGGTGGTCATCAGAATCAGGGCTTCAGGGGTCCATTTTCAGAGAGGCTTTTTCAGCACTCCTAAAAAGTTGCCCAACTGTCCTACTGTGGAGGCAGTCAGGGTGCAGTTGACTTTGCACCCCACAGGGGCTGGTCAACTATTATGCAAAACAAGTGGATGCAGAGAATATCTATCAGAGGTACTTCATTCCCACTCATGCTACTCCCCCATCTCAGAAGAGAATTCCCAACATTCTACCCTTCCAAAGAGAATTTGCAGCTTCAGAAATGCAGAAGGATCCGGAATTTACTCAAATTCTTCTTACTGCCAAAGTAAAGCTGGGACCCAAGACCAGTTTTGGATCCAAGTCAAACAAGTTTTTTGTTTGGAACAAATTCCAGATGGTCACGGTTCATTTTACTCTGCTGTCATTAGAGAAACAACTGGATGTGCTCAATAAATATTCAGGATGCATACTGTCACATCAAAATAGACAGGTGTCCCGGGAAGTCTCTGCTTCTGGCTGGGAGCCAATCACTACCAGTTCAGTGCTCTGCCTTTTCTCATTACAGCCCCCCCCCCAGGTGTTTACTAAATGCATGGCAGTAGTATTAGCAGCTTGTCTATGACTGCAGGGATTCCAGATGTTACAACTGGCTTATAAATGCCACACCCAGGGATCTACTCATTCTTGCCAGACTTGTATGCATGCCTTGGGATTACAGTAAAACTTCAGAATTCTCAGCTGCAGCATACCCAGTCACTGGAGTTCATCAGAACTCTCTTATTTACAACTCTCACTGCAAGGCTCCCCCAGTCATGAACATCATCCCTATATTCCCAAACCCAGCAGGCTCTTTAATGCAAGAAGCCGTATCCAGATGGTTCTCCAACTTCTGGTTTCCATGGCCACCTGTATAACTTTGGTCCTGCCCACCTGGTTCCACATGAGTGCTTCAGTGGACATTAACAGTACAGTGGTTAATCAGGCGGCATGCATTGTCCTATTCAATCATTCTTATGAACATTTGCAGGGAGCACATTTGTTGGTGGATAACTTCCCCTCTCCTTCCACAGGGACTTCCTTTTACACTACTGTGTCCTCAGGTCAGAGTGGCCATGGATGGCACCCTACTAGAGTGAGGGGGCATCACTTGAGAAGGACAGTCCAAGGCACATGCTCTCATTTAGAGTCCAGTCTTCACATTAATATCCTGGAGATGAGTGTAGTCCTGCTAACATTTCAGGCCTTTCAGGACAGTCTTCCGTTGGCTGTGATTTTGAATCAAACTGACAGTATGGCTGTAGTTTGGTACATCAACAATTGAGGAGGAATCAGATCTTATTCCTTGTGTCAAGAAACCATGAGGATTTGGCAGTGCATGATTTCCTCTTGCCACTTTCTAGTGGCAACACATATCCTGTGGAGGTTATACTTGTTGACAGGTTGAGATGAGCCATCCTACTCCCTCACAACTGATCCCTCAATCTGCTGGTAGTAGAGCAGATTTTCAGCCTTTGGGGGTCTTCCTTGTTATGATCTGTTTGCCTCTCCCCTGAAAACCAAATGCAACAAGTTCTTTGCTTTGACCTACAGAGGGTAGTCACCCAGGGACACACTGATGCACTCTTGGCCCCAAGGACTTTTTGCCTTTCCCCAATTTCCTTTCATTTCAAAGTTTCTTCAGAAAACATCAATGTTGAAGGTCTCCGTCATCCTTGTAGCCCCTTGTTGGCCTCAGCAGGTGTAGTTTCCCTACATCTGGCCTTCTCTAGTGCATCCTCCTTGGCACTTGAGCTCAGACTCAAATTTTCTATCCCACCCGTCTGGCAAGCCTCACCTGGATATACGAGCACTCAAACTAACTGCATGGTTTATCCACTTTTATGATGGTTCGAAAGTCCAGGCTTTCCCTTCCATTGTACACATAATGTCTTCCTCACATAAGCCCTCAACTAGGAAGGTAATACAAGAGCAAATGGAAAAGATTTTCTGTTCGGACCTCAGAGAAAGACCTTTATATCCCCTGTTTCAGCAGTGTTCTATTTACTTGCTCATGTTTTCAAAGTGGAGTTAGTTATTCCACTATCAGAGTGCAATAAGCTGTCATTTCTTCCTTTCACATTGCTGAAGGTCATACTCCTATAGCATCTCTTCTGTTATCTAAGGATTTTCTTTGAGGTGTCTTTCTTTTATGTCCCCTGCTCAGAGACCTAGTTCCTCCATGGGATGTCACTGTTTTGTAGTCCTTGACAGGCCCACCAATTGAGCCTGCTGCTAAAATCGAATTCAGGTTTCTGACCTGGAAGGTCTTATTCTTGGTAGCTGTTACATCTGCCAGAAGGATTTCAGAATTAGATGCAGTCTTCTCATAACCCCCTTATCTGATTTTTCACAATGGCAGAGTATATTTGAGGACCAATCCATCCTTTCTACAAAAGGTGACCTCTGAATTTTCCATCAGCCAGGCCATAAATTTGCCAGTATTTTTTTCACAAATTTCTCAAAGGTGAATATACTTCATTGCCAGGTGCATTTGTACTTAGACCACTTTAAATCCTTCAGAAACTCTGATCAATTATTCCTTTCCTTCTCAAAACCTAATTGGGACAGGCGGTATCCAAAGTCTCCATATTTAGTTGGCTAGCTCCATGTATTCTCTTCCTTTACTATGAGAAGGGGTTACCTCTCCCTTCAAAACCTGAAGCTCATTCAAAGACATCCATAGCCTCATCTACAGTCTTTTTCTGTAGTGTCCCCATTGATGACATTTGTGCTGCAGCTACCGGGTCAAAAGTTCACACTTTCATTTCTCATTGTAAGTTAGATATGCAGTCCACATCCAGGGCTTCTTTTTGTTCAGCTGTGCTTAGGAGTATCCTTCACTGAGACTTCCCAGGAGTTAAAGAAGATGGGGACTCTGCCCCACTTGTAAAGAAATGGATGGAAAAGACATCAGATATGAAAGTTATGTATCTGATGTTGCTCTTTTCATTCTTCCTCAACCCATGGGTTCAGATCCAATACTCGGATCTGACTCAGCCGCATACTTCATATCCAACTGTTAAGCTCTTCCCACTACCCATAATGCCCTAGTCCATCCTTATTACCCCAGATCTTGTTTGCCACCATTGTGCCCAGACGTAGGTTCCTGTCTTGAGCTGGCAGTGAATTTTTGTGAATTAATTATTTTATTGTCCTTTATAAGACAGAAAAACAACTTTTTCTGTACCTGTCTATCCTCTGTCGCTCATCTGGTCAGAATAAAACAAATGAACATTTGTGTGTTCTGTTCAAGCAGCTTTATTACACACAAACACAGCAAAAATGAGGCTTTGTAACTTAAACTTATAAATTGAATACTGCACTCATACGTGTTAACACTCTGGCTGACCTGTCAAAATGGCACTGCTCCCTGCACATGCTCACTATTTGTGTATGCACATGATGCTTATGGAAATGCTTCTTAAAGGTACATACACACCCTCTGATCTACATCCTCCCTCTGAGAAATAGTTCATATGCAAAATGATAGTATTCAATGACATGCAGTTTACAGAAATGATCTTTTGACGTGCAGTTACACAGAACTAATTATATGACATGCAATCATACAAAATCAGACGCACACAAAGCAATTATGTCCAGGTTGCTGTGTATTTTACACTAGATCTTGAAGTACGACCTGACCATTTAACATAAAAGTCAGAATTGGATCTAGCAATGGGGACTGTCTTCAAGGAATGTTCAACTTTGGGGACATTTGTAACATCATCAGAAACTGGAATGATACAGTGACATGTTCTTCGGTATGAACATTGTCAGGGTTGCTCTGAGATCTAGAGTCTGTATCACAGGTACAATGCTGCAATATCGTTTCTGATACAGGAAGATGATGTCTGCAGTTTCTCCTGTACTCTATACCCTCAGATTCCACTAAGTAGCATCTTGGCTGGGTACATATACCTCTCACTTGACCAATTTGATCAAAGCCTTTTGCCGTTTGCATCCTCACTCTCTCTCCTTCTTTTAACAGACTAAGAAATCTGCTCGTTTTATCATAGCTGGACTTCTGAGAAGAACGCTTCTTAAAAAGTTGTGCTTTGATTGTTTTGTTGTTTTTAGCATTAGGCACCACCAAACTAGAACTGATAGACAAGGATGTTCTGGTTTGCCTAGATAGAAGTCTGTGAGCAGGCGAGCCAAGTTGATTGTTACGGGGTATATTTCTGAGATTAAGTAAATTATCTCCTTGCTGGTCTGACCACTGGACTGACCTCTGGGTCTAACTTCACGGAGTACACAACTGGAAGTTTGCCTAGCTTGTCGTCGAACACATCAGCATACTCTGTGAAAATAGCATCAGTGAAGCTGGAACTGGGACGTGCTTACATGCTATACTTCTTTGGTAAAAGATATCCGTTTCATTCTTAAACTGTCTCTTGAGACCTAAAAATGACTGCACAGATCTTCGGACTACATAAAACTGCAAGCTGTAACTATTCCCAGCCGAATAACATGAAAGCACTATTGAGCCTTCTGTTTGAATCTCTTCATCTCCATAAGCAACAAGCTTCGCACAATTGACCAAATTAAGTTGCTCATCAACCCTCACTTTAGCAAATGTTTCTGCTAACATCACATTACACTTTGAACGAGTGTCTCCTTTGAGCTTTGTGGGTTTACCACTGATCTGGACAGTACAAAATACTTCATTCTTTGCCAACAAATCTACTGCATTAACCTTTTCATCGACCACTGATACACCATCTACATAGAAAGTAGGGTTGCAACTCTGTGATCAACCTGCTTTTTTGAGTGACCTTTCTTAATTGAATGAGGCTTGCTTGATTTACAAAATTTTTGAAAATTATTCAATTTTTTTACACATGTGGCATTGCTAAGCACTTCTGTCTCTCTTAGACTCGTGGTTGGCTCCACAATTATAACAGTTAACAGTAAGACTTGACTTGGGTTTTGATGACTCAGTCTTTTACTGTACTGAGCATGCCCTTTTTACTGAGCTAGTCTTGGAACTTACTAGAAAGCTTTGGTTTCTCCCTGCCACACCTACAGGGGCTGCTGCTGCCATGTGCTTAGGCCTGCTTCTGCTTGCTATGTGTTGCATTGCTGTCAATGTTTGCTCTGGAGGCTGCTGAAACCATGCTCTTATCACTTGCAAGCATACTTGTGTGCCTTTCTGTGAGCTGATGGATATGACAAATCTCTATGGCTTTACTTAACGTTAAATCACTGTCACAATGCAAAATCATTCTCACTGTAGCACTATTAACACCACACACAAGCCTGTCCTTTACTAACTCATCTTTCAAGTCACTATATGTGCAAGTTTTAGTTTTGTTTCTCAAGTCAGTGTTATAAGCTGCAAAAGTTTCACCTGGCTTTTGGTCTCTTGTATGAAGTGCCTCTCTAATGTAACATTTGTCTGAGGGTTGCACATTTCTCTAAGTTCATGTTTAAAGCATTCAGAGTCTTCCTTTGATTCAGCCAGTACCACAATATGATGGTCTGCCCCTTCTCCTGCATATACTTCTGGTGCATACACAAATGAACGCTCTTTTTCAGTGGCTTCCAACCCAGCTAAGTTAAGCAAAATGAATGCCCTTGTACGAGCATCTTTGTCAGAAAAAGCTACTTGTTTGAAAATATCGTATTCCTGCTCGAATACTCTCCAATTCTCTGCTATATTATGATCAAACACAAGTAAACTTGGCCTGCAAAATGCCTCTGCCATATCAACACACAGCAGTGAAGGTGGTTGGAATTATGTACGAACATACACACATTTAAATATATGCCAGAACTTTATTCCCAATAGCACAACAAGCTCTCTGAAACAACTGCACTTTTGAGTCTCCATAGCACAAGAACACAGTCTGAAAATACTGTACATTATGAAACCACTCCTTAGCAGTGTAAGAAATACTTCAAATGACTGTACTTTGTGAATATACTGTACACAGTGGAAAAAGCTCAGAGTAAGAAACAATTCAAGGTGAATGCAGTTTGCAAATAAACTGTACACAGCACAAAAACTTTTCAAAATGGTTGTACTTTGAAAAATAACTGCACAATGTAAGAAACATTCTGAATTGGTAGCTTTTTGTGAATAAATGCACACAGCACAAGAAACTTTTCAGAAATGGCTGTACTTTGACTGCACTTTGCAATGTAACTGTACTTTGCTCACAGCAAACTCTTTGAACTAATTGCACCGTAATAAAGCACACACACTGAGATACTTCAAACAACTTTAGTTGTGCTTTGAATGGCTTTGGTCAATGCGAATTAGTAGTTTCTGCCCAAACATGGTCTTTTACTAAAACAAATGCAGTCTCCTTGCTCTTTAAGCTTAATTTTCCCTTTTTATTGTACTAGTTATGTCCTTTTAATCTCTTATCATGCTCAATATACTTATTTTGTGCCCATTTTACTTTAAACATGCTCATTATGCAAATCGTAGGTAGTTCTGAGCCCCATATGAATAGTTTTGCTAGTTTTATCAAATGTCATGGTTTTGAATATTTTGTTTAATTAATGTGGTTTGTGCCTTTTGTTTGCTTAATAATACCTTTTGTGCTACTTGTTTGATTAATAATGCATTTTGTGCCTTACAAATGCACTGTTTCATTTTCTTTGTCAAATAAATCATTAGTGCATTTTTCTTTACCTCTAGCTTGTTTTTGGCCCTTTTTTGTTTGACTGAGCTGCGTTTCACTCAGTCTGCTTGGTTTGCCTTCACCTTCAACTCTGTACCTCATGGCTTGAAGAAGTATCTTTGTTGATCCCAGTTCTGATACCATGTCGCTCGTCTGGTCAGGATAAAATAGATGAACATTCATGGATTCTGTTCAAGCAGCTTTATTACACTCAAACACATCAGAAACGAGGCAGAAGTTTTGTAACTTAAACTTATGAGCAGACTGACTACTGCACTCATACATGTTAACACACTGGCTCTTCTCTCAAAATGGCAGTGCTGCCTGCATGTGCTCACTATTTATATGGGCATGCTACTTCTGGAAATGCTTCTTAAAGGTACAAACACATGCTCTGATCTACACTCCCTGTTAGTTTTTTCACTGGCTTTAGGACTGCTACTAATTTTATATATCACATTTCTCTTACCATAACTGGTATTTTCCTTATCTTTTAATCAGGGTAATCCTTTTAAATTACCATTGTTAGCAATTCTTCATTCTTTCTATTCCTCTTTTCCGTCAAAAGAAGAAAAAAAATTTCCTTGCACTGACTTTTGAGGTATTTATTTGTATTGGTAGCCTGTACTACTGTTTTTTTTCTACCATGTTGGATAAACTGGCGGGTTTCAAAAAATGCACTTCTTGTGGGCATAAAATTACGAATTCAGATGCTCACAAGGAGTGTGTATATTGCCTCAGAGCCGGTCACCTTTTAATCCAAGGGTCTTGGCTGACCGATGCAGTACAATATTAAAAGAACTCCTTTCTGCTACTTCTACATCTTCAGGTGCTCAAACCCTCTCCAAAGTTGTCAAATTTGCTCTGCTGGAGCACAGAAAACACTCCATGCTGAAGTTCCCCAGGACTTTTTCAGAGCCACCAGCCAAAAGCTTCAGGTTTTGAAGGGAGAAAGAAACAAACTAAAACATTAACTAGCATCACCATTAAGTACTGTATTCAATCACAGCCTAACCACAGGCTTTGTTCCTGTGGAATGGAGAACAGCAGCAGTTGTTCCGCTCCACAAAGGTGGCTTAGCGACAGACCCCAGGAATTATAGCCCCATACGTCTGACCAACCTCACCTGTAAAGCCATGGAACGTATCATCATGGACCACATAAAGACATAGGCAACTTCCATACCATGAATGCGACCCAATTTGGCTTCGTCAAGGGCAGATCCTGCCTGTTAAACCTAATGGATTTCTTTGAAAATGTGACCAGGGCCACTGACAAGAGCAAATCTGTGCACAAAGCATACCTTGACTTGGCAAAGATCTTTGACACAATCCCACACTCTGGCATTACTAATAAATTTGGAAACTAAATGTAAACCGCTTTGTTGAAAGATGGATTGCCAACTGGCTCACAAACCAGTCACACACTATCAAAGTTGGTGACTCCACCTCAGCCAGCAGACCTGTCACCAGCGGGGTGCCATAAGATTCAGTGTTGGGCCCCCTAATGTTTGGTATATATTTCTCAGAAGTTCAGGATAAATCTAGGGCTGTGGTGGCCAAGTTTTCAGATGACTGCAAACTTGGTGCAATTATTGAATCCCCAAATTATGTCGGTATACTTCAGGAGGGCCTTACACAGACCAACGACTGGTGCCTTAGTCACAGTCTCAAACTGAATGCAAAGAAATGCATCATCATTCCATTTGGTAACAACAATGCCCCTTCACGCCTATCAAATTAGCAATATGTTATGTACCTATGAAGTGTAAGACATCTGGGATCACAAAAAGACTGTGACCTTAACTTTGACCTCCATGTGCCTACTGTAGTAGGGAAGGCTTTCTACGTAGCATACTTGATTAACAAAGGCATCACCTCTAGAACAAGGGAGGTTATAACCCCTCTATAGACTCATTCTTCAGGCCCTTAATTGCGTATATAACGTCACTTTTGGTATGTACCATCCAAAGCACCTACAGCAATTGGAGAGACCTTAGAGGTTTCTAACTAAAAAGATCAGGGGACTCCAGCACGTCTTACACAGACTGACTGGAGTCCCTGTCGCTATCCTCAGTATCACATAGACTTCTTCGGGGAAACTTATGCCTGGCTTACAGAGCAATCTCCAACCCAAACCTAATGAATTTGCTGCACATCTGTAAATCAAACGGGACTAGAGCTACCCGTTCCAGGGACCTAAGTATGGCCTGCGACTTGAATAGGAAGTGCTGTAGGGACAGATGTGTCTTCCAGCGACTGCCATGTCTTTGGAATAGATGGCCAGTTCATGTGAAGCAGAGCACCTCTGACACTATTCAAAAGGAACCTGGATGAGTGGATGGGACACCATTTATTTTTACCAGGAATAGCACCCATAACCCTCCTGGACATGGGCAGTCATTACTAAGTACAGCCCTGGGTATTGACTAATGTATCTATGGTATTACATTGGGATGAAATGGCTAGGCTTGAAATGACCTCCGGGTCGATAGCCTGTTAACCTCCTATGATGCCAAAGATCTCTGGTTCAACAGCATCTGATCCTAAGACCAGACCTTTGGATCTGATAATTATATTAGTAAGTCCGATGGCACCTTCTTCAGATCCTAGGTCCTTGGCTCTAAATCCTGGCACCTCACAAAGCAGTCGTACTCCAGAGTATATCATTAAACGTATCTCTCTTTCTCTGAGATTCCTGTTGTTACAAACCCCTAAGAGACATTCAAGACCTCCATCTACCACATCCTCCAAGTCCTCCAGAAGTTTATCATAAGTATATGTGGATAGGATGCCACAAACATTTCTCAGAGCTTAGATCCAGATGGTCACACCAGATCTGTCCACTGTCAGATCCATGAGGCTCCCTACATCATGCCACACTATGCTCTCTTTCTCTGATTCATCCAGTTCTTTCAGAGTTCCAGCATCTGAAATCCCTGAGAGGTCCAGAGTTGTATCCAAAGAAGATTTCTTTTTCGACTCCAGTGGTATCCCTGACTGAGTCTGCATTGATATCATCAGATCAGAATGGGACCTGGAGCTGAAGTGTCTGTGTCAGATCTGTGGGGCCGGGATAGACTCCACTGTTGTCGATCCCTCCCTGCCCCTTGGAGCCTTGGCCCTGGATACTTCAGGTCCTGTTCCATCCACAAGACATTGATCTGAGGGTGGACGGAATCTACCTTTGCTGGGAGCTTCGGCTGCAGCTCAGCTGATTGAGGCTTCTCTGGGTCCATCTGCCTTTGAGATTGTGGAAAGGGCTCTGTCTCTTTCTCTGTCTCTCTCTTTCTTTTATTCTCTCCCCCGCTTCCTCTCTCCCTCTCTCTCCCTCTCCCCCCAGAGAGCCGCCATCTTATTGTTTGGATCCTACCCGTTTTCCCTCGTCACCTCTGAGTCGATCAGACCTGTTCCACAGGGGGCAACCAGTTCCAACAAGTGTCCATTCAGTTCTGGTAGAGGAACTTCCCCCACTCTTCCAATACCTCCCCTGAACATCCCATGGAGGAGGTGCATCAGAAGAGAATGTGCAAGAGGGAGACACATAAACCCCCCGACAGTCTCTATCATGGAGAATACTGATTTTGATGAAGGGTCCCCAAGATCACCACCAGATGACCTCTCCTCTGGAGAAAAATTACAGATCCTCAGACAAAAAGGTGTCTTGTCTTCCAAAAAATGCCTGTCTGGAGGAATCAGTATTTTTGGAAGCTTTTGGTTTTGGCCCGTCTATGCCCACAGAACCAGGGTTTCTGGGATTTTTTTTCCAGACAGACCCTTCCAGCGCACCTGAAGTGATGCCCGACTGTCCATCTCTGGAGGCAGTCTGGGGATGATAATCCTTGCACCCAAAAGCCTGGGCAAACATAACAGAAGATACCTGGGTGCTAAATATCATATTCAGAGGCTATTTCATTCAATTTTTCCCACTTCCTTTTCACAAAAGGAAGAAACTTCCTGACATTCCACCTAGACAAAGGAAAGATGCAGCCAAAGAAATTAAAAAGCTGCTAGAAAGAGTCATCCAAAAGGTCCCACTAGACAGTAGGTTCATAGGTTCATACTAGGCTATCTGCCCTAGGGCATTTATAAGCCTAGCCAGAGTATGTTTGGCTTTCGCCACCCATTTTAAATTAATTTTGCTATGCCCTTTTTCGAGGTTAGTATACTGTGCCTCTGTCTAACAGTGACACAGAAGTGATACCCGGGGTAAACCTACGATCTCCCATCCACTCATCAAGATTCCTCTTGAAGAGAGTCAATGAGGGACTGGGATTTTATTCCAGAGTGAAGGGAGCCTCTGGGTTATGAATCTGTCCCTCCAGCATGTCCTATTTATTTCAGTGCTGAGGTTCAAGTCTCTCGAGCGAGTAGCTCGATGGGATTTGGATTTTCTGAGGTGCAGCATGTCCATTAATTCCGGGTTGGACATGGCTTTATACGTCAGGCACAGATCGCCTCTGAGCAGGCGGTATGCCACTGAGTAGAGGTGGAGTTTCTTTAACCGGGCAGCATATGGCATCTGTTTGAGCCCTTTGATCCTCTTGGTGAGGTACTTTTGGGGTCTTTCCAGTTGCTGCAGGTGTCTGGTAAGGTACATCCCAAAAGGGGCATTGTACTCAATTATGGGCCTGATGAGGGATGAATAAAGAGGCACAATGACCTCCCCTGATCTAGATGTGAATCCCTTCATGATTAGGTGGGCTATATAAAATGTTTTTCTAACCACTTCGGCCACGTGGTTGTCAAATGAGAGATTGCTATCAACTTGGGTCCCCAGGTCCCTAATTACTTCTTCTGTACTTAATGGATTACCACCTATATGGTAATTTGTGGGCACTTTGTTTTTGCCAAAGGGGATGACTATACACTTTTTGGCGTTTAGCTTGAGGCCATGGCTCTAGCACCAGTTGTCTGTTTCTATGAGGCCCTTTTGGAGGATGCTTGTGTCGGCTGGAGAGTCGATTATGGCGCCCAGTTTGCAGTCATCTGCGAACTTGGTCAGCCACAGTCCTTCCGTGTTGACCTGTACCTCCGAGAAATATATGCTGAACAAGAGAGGTCCCAGGACTGAGCCTTGTGGGATGCCACTTGTAACTGGTTTGGAGTCTGACATGGCTCCAGCAATTCTAACCATGTGGGTTCTGTCCTTGAGCCAGTTTGCAACCCATCTAGTGACATAAGGGTGTATATTTAAGCTGGTGAGCTTATCTATAATGCCCGAGTGGGGTATTGTATTGAAGGCTTTTGCGAGGTCCAGGTAGGCTGTGTGGACCACCTTCCCCTCGTCAATGGCCTTGGTGACTGTTTCAAAGAAATCAACCAGGTTTAAGAGGCAGGATCTGCCCTTAACAAAGCCGAACTGGGTAGGATCCAGTGTCTGTAGGTCCCCAATATCTTTATTTATGAGGTCCATTATGATCCTTTCCATAGCTTTGCAGACCAAGCTAGTCAGGCTTATGGGGCGAGAGTTTCCAGGATCCGTTGAGGCACCACCTTTGTGGAGAGGGACCACTGTTGCTGTACGCCACGCTTTGGGTACATATCCTGTAGTAAGGCTGAGTCTGAACAGTAGTTTTATGTTTGGGTTTAGCTCTTCTTGATTTAGCTCTTCTTTTTAGTAGGCTTTGGAACTTCCTCATGCTTCTTTTTAGTGCTCAGGAAGACAAGGGAACTCAGAACAATTTTGGATCTAAGCAAACGGAATCAGTATGTAAAGAAGTTGTAGTTCATAATGGTCACTCTACAGTCCATCCTGCCATTTCTTCACAAGAAGGATTAGATGTGCTCAGTAGATCTTCAGGATGCGTACTATCACATCAAAATAGATAGGCACTCCCAAAGGCACTTACAGTTTCGGCTGGGAGCCAATCACCAATTCAGAGCCTTGCCCTTTGGACTCACCACAGCCCCCAGGGTGTTTACCAAATGCATGGCAGTGGTGGCTGCTCATCTGAGACTCAAAGGATTCCAAGTGTTTTTATATCTGGATAACTGTCTCCTCACCACCCTCACCATGCATTTTCTCCTACATTCCAGGGACTGTTTGCTCCAGATTTGCCAGTCACTGGGGATGACCATAAATTATGCCACATCACACCTAACACTGGTCGAGAGCCTGGATTTCATTGGTACAATTTTGGATACCACAACATAGGTAGCTTCACTACTTCCTCACTGCATATCCACCATCAGGAATCAGATTCATCTACTTACTTCCCATCCATCTCCTCGAGCAAGATCAGTTCCTCAAACACTAGGATCCATGACAGCAGCCCATTGTATTACTTCCTTTGGCACATTTCTTTATGTGTGTGTCCTAGCTGTTCAGTGCCCCATTGTATGTCAACCCCTATCCTTTCTAGTCAAGCTTACTAAAGTTTGCAAACGACATTCAATCGGATGACCTTCATCTAGGCCAACCCTTTGTTTGCCAGCTGCAATAACCACAGTGACCACGGATGCTTCCCAACTGGGGTGGGGTGGTGTTTCTTTGGAGGGACAGTCCAAGGTATGTGGTCCCCCCCAAGAGACCAATCTGCATATCAGTGCACTAGAGATGAGTAGTCCTCCCCGCGTTGCGGTCATTTCAAGATGCTCTTCCTCTAGGGACTATTGCAGTTCAGACCAACAAACACGTCTGTGGTCTGGTACATCAACATTATCCCCTCGGCAGAGAGGCCGTGAGAGTGTAGGAAAGGCCAATCTCATCAGCCTGCTTTCTAGTTGCAACTCACATTCCTGGGAAAAACCACCGTGTTAGCGGACAAGCAGAGGAGATCCATCCTGATGCCTCACGACTGGTGTCTCAGTCTGTGGCAGAAAGGATCTTCCTTTATCGAGGCCAATCTTGCTGCAACTTCTTTGCATCTTCCCATAACAGCAAATGCAGCAGGTACTTCACTGTCATCCTTCCTCAGGGCGGGTCACTGAAAGATCCTCTAGTCCATACTTGGCCCCCCAGTCTTCTTTATGCTTATCCCCCTGTTCCTTTGATTCCCAAATTTCTGCAGAAAGCAAGTTTGGCTGTAGAGCTCAGTCATCCTCATTGCCCCCTTCTGGCTTTGACAGGTATGGCTCCCCTTCATATGGTCTCACCTTTGTTATCCTCCATGGATACTGGAGCCATCACCGGATCTCCTCTCTCACCCATCAAGGATCCAACATCCCAATATCCAGGCCATCAAATTAACTGCATGGTTTCTCCACTTCCAGTAATGGTTAGACAGCACAGACTTTCTTCTCCTGTATGTACCATTATTTTGGCTTCACAAAAAGAATCTACTAAGAAAGTTTATAAGTGCAAGTGGAAAAAAATTCTCCCTCTGGGCATTGAACAATGAGCTTGATTTATTCTCTACACCAGTTTCTGTAGTACTTGAATTTTAGAAACCCTTTTAAAGGCGGAACTAATTTTTCCACCATTAAACTACAATTAGCAGCTATTTCTAATTTCAGGAGACAAAAAATATTCCTTGGCTTCATCCAAATTATGCAAAGCATTCCTAAAGGGTATTTTTCCTCAGACCACCAATAAAGGATCCTTCACTTCCATGGGATTTCACAGTTGTGCTACAAGGTCTAACTCAGAAACCTTTTGAACCTTCAGCTAAAACTGATTTAAAATTCCTTTCATGGAAAACAGTCTTCTTGGTAGCCATTGCTTCTGCCAAGAGGATATCTGAACTCCAGGCTGTTTCCTCAAAAAATCCCTCACATCTTTTTCCATAAATATAGGGTTACCTTGCACACAACCCCTCCTTTTTATACAGAGTGGCTTCTGAAAATAACATTAATCAATCCATTAATTTACCAGTATTTCCAAATTTTTCAAATAAAGGAGAGTACATGCTTAATGTACACAAATTATCTTCACAGATCAAAACAAGTCAGAAAATCAAATCAACTTTTTTGTCTTTCTTCATCAAAAAGACTGGGGTGTCCAATTTCTAAAGTCACTTTGCCAAATTGATTACAGATTGTATTTCTTGGGTATATTCTCATCAAGGCATGACCCTTACCCAAACCTCCCAAGGCTCATTCAAACAAATCCATGGCTGCTTCATCTACTTTTTGGTCAAGAACATTTATTGATATTTGCACTGCAGCCACATGGTCCAGTGTTCATACCTGTGTTACTCATTACAAACTGGATATTATTTCTAGAAACAGAGCATCCTTTGGTTCAGCAGTACTTTGGAATATTTATTTATTTTTATTTTACATTTGTTTACCGGGTTAGTCCGACTGGATGCCTGTCCATTTTCAGCAGAGGCCCGGAGAGAAAAGCTCCATACATACATACATACATACATACAGAAAAACTGTTACATATACAATACATAGGATAAAAGTAATTCATTCTGTCATATATAAATCTGATTTTGTTATAGAGTAACAATTAGGAAGCAATGTAGGGGTGGCCAAAAGACCTCTTTAGCACATGTTTATATTGCCAGAGTTAGTCAGGATTAGAGCAAGGACATAGCCATTGCCTTTTAAAGTACTGTTTTAGATTTTTTTTTTAATTGAGTTAGAACTGGTTCTGAACTAAGCTCAGCAGGAAGAGAGTTCCATATTTTGCCAACAGAGTTGGCATATAGAGAGTCTCCAGATGAGTTGTTGCTTTTGAGGGTTTGGACTAGTAATTTGTTGGATGAGCAAAGTGTTTTGAGGTTGCTGTAAGGGGTGATAATTTTTGTAAGTACGGGTGTGTTTTTGGGTTGGTAGAGAATTTTATGTGCTACTATTAGCTGATTGTACTGAAGTTGGATAGGCAATTCTAGCCACCCTAGATTCTTTAGGTTGAGACAGTGGTGTGTTTTGTATGCTGCTCCAGTGGCAAATCTAGCAATATGATTAAAGCAGCTAGAGAGTTTATTAAGGTCAGACTTACTCAAGTTCATGAAGAAAGGGGATGCATAAAGGAGGATGGAAAGTAGATGTGTATGGGCAATTACCGTCCTTGCTAGTAGAGTGAAGAAAGGTTTGATCTTGTATAGTGAGCCAAGTTTGTTATTAACTTTTTAAATAGTTTGATTAATATGCATATCAAACTTGAGGTTATCAACTGTTACACCTAAGAGTTTGGTACAGGGATCTGGGACAATGACAGTGCTATTGTTAGATTTTATAGTAAAGGATGTAGCGGAGGCTTTATGAGTGGGGGAGAAAAGCAGTAGCTTTGTTTTGTTAGGATTTAATAGGAGACCTCGATTGGAGAAACAATTTTTGACAGTATTAAAAACATTTTGGGATAGAGTCTGCAGACTTAAAGGGGAGGTGGCAGAGCAAATCAAAGTGGAGTCTTCCGCATATTGAATGCAGGTGGCTGTTGGGATGACTGTGTACAGGTCATTAATAAAGATAGAAAATAACAGGGGTCTTAATATAGAGCCCTGAGGGACCCCAAGGGTGATAGGTAGAAGGGAAAATAGTTTTGCTGCCATAGTACACCCTGTCAAATTACAGACCTACAGCTATTTTTGTCACCTCTGGCTAAAATTATGGAGAAGTGCATCCATAAACAACTCCTGAGCCATCCCATTCAGCACAATCTCCTGGTTAACTCGCAGCATGGTTTCAGACCATTCTACAGTACAACCACGGCCCTCCTCTTCTTCTCCAATGTTATTAATGAAAACCGAAACAACAATAAGCTTTCTTCTGCCCTCTTTCTTGATCTCTCCAAAGCCTTCGACATGGTCAACCACCAACTACTCAGACACACACTTAAAACTATTCCCCTAGATGTCCAGGCTATCCAGTGGTTCAAATCTTATCTGAGTGGCTACCACTCAGATAAGATTTGAACCATTGGATAGCCTGGACATCTAGGGGAATAGTTTTAAGTGTGTGTCTGAGTAGTTGGTGGTTGACCATGTCGAAGGCTTTGGAGAGATCAAGAAAGAGGGCAGAAGAAAGCTTATTGTTTCGGTTTTCATTAATAACATTGGAGAAGAAGAGGAGGGCCGTGGTTGTACTGTAGAATGGTCTGAAACCATGCTGCGAGTTAACCAGGAGATTGTGCTGAATGGGATGGCTCAGGAGTTGTTTATGGATGCACTTCTCCATAATTTTAGCCAGGTGTGACAAAATAGCTGTAGGTCTGTAATTTGACAGTTCAGTGTGGAACCGCCCTCTTTGTGGAGTGGAATAACATGGGATGTCTTCCAGATGGAGGGGATAGTGGCTTCTGATATAGTTCTATTGATCAGGATAGAGATCGGGTATGCTGTGGCATTCGCAGCTTTTTGTAGATACTCAGCTGGGAGGAGATCCGCTGCAAGGGTGGTAGGTTTTAGTTTCTTGACTAGGGCATGGTTAAGTGATGTGGAAACTGGTTGAAAGTTAAAGGGAAGTTAAGAACTAGGTGCGACGGTGTTAGGACTTGCACAACTGGGAGATAGTTGGTTAGCTAGTAACTGGATAGTTTCTGTGAAGAAACTACTAAAGGAATTGGCAATGTTTTCCGATGGTTTTTGGATGGTAGCTGAGGGGGTAGGAGTTGTGCATTGCTCTTGGTGAATGTTTATTTATGCCTGCCCAAAACTTTTGTGGATTGTTGTGATGCTTCTGTTGTAAGTGGCAGTAAAAGTTTTTTCATCTAGGGTGGTACATTTTTTAGTGCTGTTCCTTAGTTGTCTAAATCTAAGTTGATCTAAGGGGGATTTTGTAGTACGCCAAGTGGTCCAAGCTTTGTTTCTAAGTAAGATCATTTGTCTTGTTCTTATAGAACATGCGCGTGCATGGGTATCAAGGATGGCTAGGAATTTGGTGTTGAAATATAATGCAGCTTCTTCAAGTGGTAGATGTTTTAGGACTGCCCAATTACATGCTTTGAGTTCATTTTGGAAATTAGTGGGGTAAAGTTTTTGTTGTTTCTAATTGTTTTGCAAGTAGGTTGGTGGGGGATGTCAGTCTTATGCCTGATTATATAGGTAAGAAAATGGTCACTTAGGTCTTTAGGTAGGGTACCAGCCCTATGCATGTGGGGACGGCTATTAATGAGTATCCAATCTAGGATACTATCTTTGTTGTTAGGTTTACTGATCCTAGTAGGGTTGGATATGATCTGAGTAAATCTGTATAGCTTTACATGGATGGTCTGAGATTCTGAGGAACAAATATTCCAGCCGATGTTGAAGTCTTCTAGAAAAATGGTTTCTTGAGTGTAGGTACTAGACAGCCAAGAGAGGATATCTTCTAGGGTGTTTGCATTATTACCTGGAGGAATGTAGACACAGGTTGTGTTAATAATTTTGTTTTTATTAACTTGAAGCTTGGTAATGAGAATTTCAGCATTATCAACATGGGGTGGTTGTGTGGAATCAGAGGTCACATCTAGAGTAGTTTTGTAAAGTACAGCTACCCCTCCTCCCTTCCTAGTGGTATGGTCTAACCTTAGTATGTTATAACCTGGGGGTAAAACCTCGATGTGAAGTTGTTCAATCGCGACGTTCATTCATCACTGATGGGTTTGGAGCCGATCCTCGGCTCCGACACGGCCGACTAGCAAGCTCAAAGTTCTCCAGTAGCTCGAGACCCCACCCCTTATCCCATAATGCACTGCTGGAATTACCTCAGATCTAGTTTGCCACTGCACGGATCTCTTGGTTTCCAGCTTGGCTCGAGACTTTATTGGGAGTTTTTCAACTTTCAGCAATGTATATTTTCACTTTTTTTTATATACTTTGATCTGAAGTAGTTAACTTCATTTGATCAGCAACCTGTGGGTATCGGATCCGACCTCGGATCCGAGCCGGCAGCTTTCCAAGCTAAAGATCCGAGTGCTCAGCTCCTCACCCTTACCCATAATACCCTGCTACCTCCCTCCAGTCCTCAGATCTCGTTTGCTGCGGCTTCTGAAGCATTAGGGATGAGCTCTTAGTGTTTTAGGCGAGAGGATTTTAGGTGTATTTTTCTCAGATAAATAGTTTTTTTTTTGGTCTGTGTGTGTGTGTATAGTAAGCCCGTTGTGTAGTTAAACCGTGTTTTATTATTTTTTTGTGGTAAATTAGTATTTTTCTCTTCCCCTTACTGTGTGTCAGGGCGTGTGCTTGTGTGTGATGGCCGAGGGCCCTAAGGCCATTTTTTTCAAAATGTGCTGAGTGTGGTCATAAGCTGTCCCCAGTGGATGGCCACACTCAGTGCGTTCTTTGCCTGGGGGTAGCCCACTTAATATCAGGCTGCCAGATTTGTGCAGCCTTTAACCCCCAGGCTCTGAGGGACAGGAGAAACAAACTAATCTTGGTGGGACTCTTACCCCCGGATTCCTCTTCCTCCTCTCCCTCAGTGGCGCCAGTCATGGCTGCAACTGTCCAGCCTTCAGCTCCCCCTCCCCTGGCTGGGACTCAACCTCCCGCTGCTTCCCAGGGAGAGGGGGACTCTTCCAGTAAAGAGAAAAGACATAGAGAGAAGAAGAGGGATAGACACAAGAGTCATAAGCGGCGGGCCGAATCAGTTCCTTCGGCGCCGCCAGCTAAATTGACGTGCTCCCCTGTGAGGGTTTCCAGGTCTTCCCTCTCTCGGCTCCGTTCTCCACGCTTCTCTCCGGAGCCGGAGGAGGAGTCCCGGTCACCTTCGAGGTCGTCTAGGCGGCCTTCCCAACCCGCCTCGATGACCTCTTACAGGTCTACCAGGAGTCTGTCCAACGCAGATATGGACTGGATGATGCGTCGATTCCTGCAGGCCCAGATGCAGATGGGAGTGCTCCTGCCTCCCCCCCCCCCCCTCCGGGAGGGAGCTCAGCCACTTTCTTTGCACACCCATTGCTCCTTCTCCAATCCACTATCGGGTTTCGGAGCCGTCAGATCCGAGTCGTCTCCGAGCCGGGGAGTCAGCGCCGATAGTAGTTGCTACTTCGATGCCGGCCTTACCCTCGAGTTTATCGGGTCATCTTTCGGATCCGAACTCTCGGGGCCATGAGCCGAGCTTCGGATCCGCAGGGGTGAGTGTGTCTTCGGTTCCATTGCTGTCGGAGCACACTTCCCTTTCGGGTCCGATCGCATTGGCTCCGACACCAGTCCTCAACGTCGGAGCCAAGGGGACTACTCTCGGGAGCCAGGGGATAGTGGTTCGCCTTCGACGTGGTGGAGAGGGTGCTGTCGAGGAGTTCGAAGTCCCTGGTCCGTACTACTGATCCTCCCTTCACTCCCTCGCATATGGGCCTGTCTTCCATTGTCCGGCCCCAGGGACAGCCTGCGTCTGCGCCCCAGTTGGTTCCCTTAGAGGAGCAGGACCCCACTGGTGAGCCCTCCTCGGACAGCCCCGCCGAGGAGGTTCCTCACAAACAAAAGTGTAAGAGGAGGCACTTGGACTCCCCCGAGTCCCTCACAGAGGACACGGACTTAGAGGAAGGGGAAGGTTCCCCCAGGTCACCCCCAGAGGACGTCTCATTTGGAGACATTATGGAGATGCGCATAAGAGGGGGGTGGTCAGCCCAGAAACCTTCCTCGGATGAGTCTGTGTTTCTGGAGGCGTTCGACGCAGGCCCGTCTACCTCCTGGGTGTCCCCTCTGGCTGACCCCCTGGTAGACTTGATTACTACCAGGGCTTGGAAGGAGCCGGACACTGTGGAGCCAATCCCTAGGAGACTGGATAAAATTCTTAGTCCCCCTTCTGACAAGCCAGCGTGGAATAAAGGTTCCCCGGTAGATGCCATGGTGGTGGCGGCGGCCACCAAGAAGAAACTGCCACAAGAAAGTTCCTCGGTCCATCCTCCTAAGGAATCTTGGACAATGAACTGCATTGGAAAGTGGATGTTTGCTTCAGCCACCTTTTCTGTAAGGGCGCTGAATTATCTGGCACACGTAATTAGGCTTCAGCGGGATCTGATAAAGGAATACGCTGGGTCTCCCCCGGAGTCCATGGTGGCCGAGGATAAATGGACCTTCTCGGCTCGCATTGCCACTCTGAAGTCAATATCAAACACTTCTATGCGGCTTCTCTCCCATGCCACAGAGGGGGTGGCTAGGACCAGCGGAGCAGGGGTCACCTTACGGCACCACGCCTGGCTCCATCTTTGCGGAACCCTTCAAGGCGTCCTTCGCGAATGCTCCCTTTGACGGTTCTAAGCTATTCGGCAAAACCATCCGTGACACGCTACTCCAGAGCAAAAAAGACGGGAAGACACTGTCTGCCATCAGAATCCGCTTCTCAAAGGTCCTTCTCAAGGAACCAGAGAGGGCAAAAGAAGATGTGGTTCTGGAAGTCTCAGCAGTCCCATCCCGCTCCGGACCCTTCATCCTTCAGAGGAGGCAGAGGGGGGGGGGGCGAAGAATTTCGGGTCGAGAGAACCCTTCTCTGACCAGCCCTGAGGGGGTTGCCCGTCTGTCCCTCTCTGGAGGCAGTCGGGGGGGCGTTTTTCAGAGCATCTAGCAAGTTGGGAGTCCATTACTACAGATCACTGGGTGCTCCAAATAATATCCAGAGGTTACTCTATCCCCTTTCTGAATCTCCCCCCGCCAACGAAGCACCTCCCCGATGTTCCACCCGATCAGAGGGAGGCGGCAGCTTCAGAAATACAGAAGCTGCTAGAAAAAAGGGCCATCCAGCACGTCCCCCCAGAGCAGCCCGGGTTGGGCAATTACACCAGGTTATTTTTGGTGCCAAAAAAGACGGGGGACTTGAGGCCAATTCTCAACCTGTCTACACTGAACCTGTTCATTGCCAAAGAAAAATTCCGGATGGTCACTCTACAATCTATTCTCCCCCTCCTGCAGGAGAATGACTGGATGTGCTCCATAGACCTCAAGGATGCGTACTACCATATTCTCATGGACAGACGATCCAGAAGGTTTCTCCACTTTCGGCTAGGGGCCAGTCATTACCAGTTCAGGGTTCTTCCGTTCGGCCTCACCACAGCCCCCAGGGTGTTCACCAAGGTCATGGCAGTTACCACAGCCCCCAGGGTGTTCACCAAGGTCATGGCAGTTGTGGCAGCCCACCTGAGACTTCAGGGAATTCAGGTCTTCCCATACCTAGGCGACTGGCTCCTCACCGCCCCCCCACCAGGCATCTACTCTGTTCTGCCAGGAATTATTCTTTACTCTTAGCCCATCATCTAAGCATTACCATAAATTTCAGGAAGTTATCTCTTCTTCCTGTTCAAGTTCTGGATTTCATAGGGGCCAGGATAAACACACTTCAGTCCAGGGCCTTTCTGACAACGGACAGGTTACGCACCTTGTCCCTTCACATAATAACGCTTCTACAGTCCCCAGCCCCAACCGTGGATTTAGTCCTGAGAGCCCTAGGATCCACGGAGGCAGCCATCAGCCTTTCACCTCTTGCTCGATTACACATGAGAGTCCTTCAATGGACCCTTCAGGTCCAATGGTCCGTCCTCCTTCACCCACTGGATTCACCATTTCCCCTGAGTAGGGTTTGCAGAAACTCCTTTCTTTGATGGCTCCATTCCCGAGAGCTCCGAGAAGGGAGACCGTTTGTAATGCCTCAACCCCAAACCACGCTGACCACGGATGCTTCTCGCCTCGGATGGGGGGGGGGGGCATTGCATGGGCAGAACCGTCCAAGGCATATGGACCCCTGTAGAGACCGTTCTGCATATCAGTGTTCTGGAGATGAGGGCGGTGCTTTCAGCGTGGCAAGCCCTTCAAGACCATCTTCCTCCGGGGACCATTGCAATTCAGGCAGACAACATGGCGGTAGTTTGGTACATCTACAAACAGGGAGGAACCAGGTCTTATCCTCTTTGTCGAGAGGCTATGAGAGTCTGGGAATGGGCGATTGCCACCAACCACTTTCTGATAGCAACGCACATTCCGGGTCGGTCCAACATACTAGCGGACAAGCTGAGTCATTCGATCCTCACACCATATGAGTGGTCTCTAAACCCCTTAGTAGTGAAACAGATCTTCCACAGATAGGGTCAGCCTTGCTGCAGTCTCTTCGCGTCTCCTTCAAACGCAAAACGCAGCAGGTTTTTCGCTCTAATTCCCCCACCGGGGGAGAGTCCCAGAGATGCTCTGGTTCATGCTTGGCCACCCGGTCTTCTTTATGCTTATCCTCCTCTTCCTCTAATGATGAAATTTTTACAGAAAGCTTATCGGTTGGGGAGCAAAATAATCCTCGTAGCCCCATTCTGGCCTCGCCAGATCTGGTTCCCGTACTTGCGGTCTCACATCATAGCCCCTCCTTGGGTCTTAGATCCCATTCCGGATCTGATCTCTCATCCTTGGGGATTGCAAACTCCGAACCTGGATGACGTCAAGCTCACAGCTTGGTTGATCCAGTTCCACTAACAGCCAGGACTCCTGGTATCTCATCTTCTGTAAAATCTATTCTGGTAGCGGCACATAAACCTTCTACCAGGAAGATCTACAAGAGTAAGTGGAAGTGTTTTTCCATCTGGGCCAAACATAGGCAGCTGGACCCTTTTACAGCTCCCATTCCAACAGTTCTTGAATTTCTGTCCCAAATTTTTCACCAAGGGGCCAGTGCTTCTACTGTTAAGGTTCAGATGGCTGCGATTTCTCATTTCCACATCAGGGACAACCTTGGTACCTTAGCTTCCGCTAAGATATGCAAGACCTTTTTGAAAGGCACTTTCCTGTTAAGACCTCCAGTCAAGAATGTGGTTCCCCCATGGGACTTAACCTTAGTTCTTCAGGCACTAACTGGTCCACCCTTTGAACCTGCAGCTTCCATCGATTTAAAATTCTTATCTTGGAAAACTGCCTTCCTGGTTGCAATTACTTCAGCTAGAAGGGTATCTGAACTTCAGGCCCTTTGCACAAAACCCCCGTACCTGGTTTTCCATAAGGACAGAGTTTCTCTCAGGACTAATCCTTCGTTCTTGCCTAAGGTAGCCTCCAAAACCAATATCAATCAAACCATCAATTTGCCTGTTTTCTTCCCCAACTTTCAGAACAAAGGAGAATACAGACTGCACTTGTTGGATGTGCATAGACAATTGCGATTTTACTTGCACAGGACAGTTGTTTCTCGCAAATTTTCGTGTCCTTCGCTAAGCAGCCCTTAGGCAAGCCTATTACGAAAGTCACCTTAGCTAGATGGATATCCCACTGCATCTCACACGTGTATACAGCTTCCAGTCGGCCAGAACCCTTGAGGGTTCATGCTCACTTTACCCGTTCTATGGCTACCTCTGTGGCTTTTTGGTCGAGGGTTCCCTTAGATGACATCTGCTCAGCAGCTACTTGGGCCTCATCTCATACCTTCATTTCTCATTACAAGCTGGATCTGATATCCAGAGGTAGGGCAGCCTTTGGCTCCGCAGTGCTCTGGAATATCCTTCCTTGAGGACCTCCCAGGTTTTGGTAGCTGGGGACTCTGTCCCACAGATTGCTGATCAAATGAAGTTAACTACTTCAGGTAAAGAAGTTATGTACTCACCATAACGTTCCATCTGAGTAGGTAACTTCATTTGTCAGCAACCGACCCCCCACTCCTTCCCCCTAGCCTGTTTCGTGGTCATTTTCATGACGGAATGTTTTTCCTTCTGTCACACATCAGGTTAGAGTTTCTCTTTCGAGTATGTTTGACTGTTGTTGGTAGATAATATGGCAAACTCAATCTGAGGACTGGAGGGAGGTAGCAGGGTATTATGGGTTAGGGGGAGGAGCTGAGAGCTTGGATCTTTAGCTTGGAAAGCTGCCGGCTCGTATCCGAGGTCGGATCCGATACCCACAGGTTGCTGACAAATGAAGTTACCTACTCAGATGGAATGTTATGATGAGTAAATAACTTCTTTTTCTATTCATAGTAGCAGATATACTAGTTAGTAAATAGTACTTTTTCTGTGTTTTTACCCCTTTCCGCAGTATTCTGTCTTGCCTTCGGCCTTTTGGCCTTAGGATTAGTAATTAGTCAGTGATCCCCTTTGGGACTGTCATTTTGGATCTCTATTTACTGTAGTTATTAGTTGTTAGTGCCCCTTTTTGGGCTGTGTGTATGTTTGTGTGAGTTACTTAGTTTAAAACAGCTTTTAGTTAATTAGTGTGCTTGAGTTGTGTAATGTCTGAAGATAAGGACAAGCATCCAAAGTCTGGGTTTAAAAAGTGCCCACACTACAGACAGAAAATGTCAGTCACAGATGCCCATGTGCAGTGTGTTTACTGCTTGGGTGAGGTACATCTGCAAGAGTCTTGCAGCATATGTTATTCCTTTTCCACAAGAGTGTTAGCTGAAAGGAAGAGGAAATTGATAGAGGTATCATTAAGCATCCCTTTTCTGAGGCATTGTCTGACCAGGATGGAGCCAGTAAATCATCCAAATCTTCTAAGTATTCCACTGATTCTAGATCCAAGAAAGGAAAGAGGTCAGAAATTGTGCTGACTTCGGCTCCACTGCCCTCGGAGCCGACAGTCTACTCTTTTTGGAACTGGGACACAGCCTTGGAACCGGTTACCGAAAAACCTCCTTCTGTGTTGCTCCATCTGTCCATTCTTCCAGGTCCTCTGTCCGCTTATCTGATCTGGATATGGACCAGCTGGTTCAGAAACTCTTGAAGGCACCAGGCCTAGTTAAATTGCTGTTGGCTCAGACACAACTGTCGGAGCTAAAGACCACTACCCTTGAATTGTCTGCTCCTCCTCCAAGCCATGTCGGACCTTCGGAGCCAGACTGACCTGATGATCGTGAATCCCTTGGAGCCGACACCTGCTCCAGTGTCGTCGGCTCCATCTGCTCGGACGTTCTTGGCACTGACCGGGGACTGTAGGAGCCGACACTCTCCGGTCGGGTCCAGGCAGGATAGCCGCACTGACTTGTCTGTGCCAACTCTTCCTCTCAGGGCCTCTGCTTGGGTGAGCTCGGCTCCTACCTCGGGCTTGGAGCCCATGGCTTCGGTGCGGGAGGAGATCGTGGCTCCATCGGAGCAATCGACTCCTTCTCATCGAAGCCGAGGTGCTTTCGATGCCATGAGGCGAGTGTCTCCCAAGACTTCCTCATCTCAAGGTCTGGCCTCTTCTTCCCCTAAAGTGCCTCTGTCTGTTTCTGTTTCCTCTGGTCCTCCCAAGCGTAGAGACCCAGAGCCTCAGGTAGCCCCACAGGGCGCTCCCTGCTCTTCTGAGACCTCTCCAGAAGTTCCCACTGAAGAGCTTCCCCGGAAGAGATTATGCAAGAGGAGGCATTTGGACTCCCCCCAGGAATCTATCACATCGGACACTGACCTGGATGAATCAGAAGGGTCCCCCAGATCCCCCTCTGAGGACATCTCCTTTGCGGAGATTCTTGAAATCCTTAGGCAGCGGGGTGAGTGGCAGTCCAAGAGCCCTACTGAGGATGAGTCAGTTCTCCTGAAGGCGTTTGGGTCCCAACCTTCCACCCTCTTGGGTATCTCTGCCCTTCGATGAGCTTATGGATCTGGTCTCTCGTAGGGCATGGGAGTCTCCAGAATCTATGGAACCTGTACCTCGGCGGCCTAATAAGTTTATTTCAGCCCCTGTGGATATGGCCTTTTTGACCAAGGGAGTCCATGTTGATGCCATGGTGGTGGCGGCGGCAACCACCAAAAAGGAAATGTCTGAGACTTCCTCATCTATCCATCCTCCTAATAGAGAATCTAGGATCATGGATAGATATGGGAAATGCATGTTCAGTTCAGTGACTTTCTCACTCAGATCACTGAACCACTTGACACATTTTACCAGACTGCAAAGAGATCTCCTTAAGGAGTTGGGAGATACTCTACAGGGTGCTGTAGCTTCGAGTGTATCCGATAAGATTGCCACTCAGCTCTCTACCCTCAATTCGATAGTCAACTCGTCCATGCATCTCGTATCCTACTCAGCTGATGGTTTGAGCAGAGCCCGCAGGTGCAGGAATCGCTCTCCGTAGGCATGCCTGGATGCGACTCTGTTCCTTCGCGGAATCCTTCAAGTCTTCCTTTAATAATACCCCATTTGACGGCTCATCCTTGTTTGGGCCAAAGGGGAAGGAGACTTTAGCGAGGTGTGAGCAAGAAGGAAAGACTCTGCTGTCAGGGTCCGTTTTTCCACCCCCACTCGACCCTTTCCCAAAGGTCAGAGGGGGAGGAAAGATGTGGTTCCAGAAAGCCCAAGGAGTCTTTCAAGACACATGTGGAGAGTCCCCCTCCAGAGGCAGAGGAGGGGGTTTCAATGGAAGACGCCGCCCTCGCAGCAGAGGGGGTCCGCAACACCAGGGTGACAGAGATCACTTCTCTGGTCAATCCTACCAGCGCTCCTGAAGGGAAGCCCGCCTGTCCTACTCTGGAGGCAGTCAGGGGTCGCTTATCTTTGTACCCCAAAGCCTGGCTGAATATAACAAACGACAGTTGGGTACTTAGTATCATTTCCAGAGGGTATTTCATACCATTCTCCACCCAGCCTCTTCCCGTCAAAAAAATCCCGGACGTTCCACCCAGTCACATGGGACAAGCAGCAATAGAGGTATGCCGATTGCTAGAAAAAAGAGTCATCCAGCCAATCCCAGCAGACCAGACAGGATTCGGAACTCACTTTGGTTCCAGAGAAAACGGGACTGGAGACCCATTTTGGATCTCAGCAGACTCAACCAATTTGTGAGAAAAGAGAAGTTCCGAATGGTCCTGCTTCAGTCCATACTCCCCTTGTTGGGGAAGGACAATTGGATATGCTCGATCGAGCTCAAGGATGCGTACTACCACATAAAAATGGCCAGACCATCCAGAGATCACCTACGATGTTCTTCGTGTTTCACTGTTGCAGTCATTACGTTTGGGTAATCTGCTGGCAGATTGCCCTCAGTCGGCCTGAATAACAAAGTCGTGGGTCCTGCGTCGGTTGCTGTCTCCTCTTCCATGACGTCAGGTCGTCAGGGGTAGAAAACATGCAGCTGACGCCATTTTATTCAGTCTTTCTTGCTGCGCGTTGCCCGAAGCAAAAGCAGTTTGCAAGTGCCGGTCGGCCGACTCCTGAAATTTTCGCATTCGAGTTTCAGAACCAAAGTCTTCAACTAAAGTTAAGTACCCCGTTGGGGAAACTTTTTCTTGCTCCTTACCGATGTCAGTAAAAGTTAATAATTGCATTACTTGTGGGAAGCAAATACCTGATAAGGATTTTTATTTGTACTGTATTCCTTGCCTAGGCCCAGATCATAATGTGCCTTGCTGTCGGTTTTGTGCTAGATTTAACCAACGCACTATTAAGTGTCGGTATATTTTTGCTTCAAAATATTTTGGATCCAGATTTAATTACCCTGAAATGTTGTCGGTTAGCAATCTAACTACCGGAGTTAAAAAAAAAAAAAAAATGCAAAGAAAAAGACAAAGACAGACCTTCGAGGTCCAAAACGGACGAAGCTTCTCCTAAACCAGTCACCGGTACTCAGTGAGGTGCTTTCGCAGCCCCTGATACCCGCTACTTTTCAGTCGCAGGCCTCTACCGAGACCCATGCGGAGTCCGGTATGCCGCGAGATTCTCAGAGTATTAAACCCGCAGATGTCTCTCTCTTGGATGGGTCCGGAGCTGCTGAGCAGGCACCGCCTTCTGAGGGTGTTTTCAGGCCTCAACATTTTTATATAAAACCGACGCCAGCTTCAAAAACAAGATCAAAAACATTTTCTAAGTCTAAAAAACCGACGCATGAGCCACATGCTCAGGCCCCTATGCCTAAAAAACAGATGATCAAAATGGCTGAGGACTTAATTACTTTGATCAGGGGTTCCCAACCCCCCTGCTAAGAGGCCTAGGCAAGACATCTGGGAGGGTGGCCTAATGGTTAAGGTGTTTGCCTTACAAACACAAGGTGCAGGGTTTGAGTCTCACAAGGGACAATTGGCTAGGCTTACAGTGGCTCGCAAGGGCAGTTAGCTTAGTACTAACCTATGTACACCAAGCACTCATCTTTCATTTAAAGTGGATTGTTGAGAGAGAGCCTTACAAGACTCTCTGCAAATATATAGAGCTGAGTATATTTTTTTGTATTATTCTGTATTATAGAGCTAAATTGTTACTTAGATATCTGTTGTCTTACTGCAAATATACAGATATCAGTATATATATATATATATATATATATATATTTTTGGTTATAATTTGCACTGTGATTCCTCATATCTATCTCTGTTGATACTGTCTCCCCCCCCCCCTCCCTGTTGTTGGTTGTAGTTTAAATCTGGTGGCTTTTGCAGTGCCCGCCCCACTGTAGATTTGATCTCGGACACTCCCCCAGTCCCATCTCTTTACCGCATTCTACCTAATGAACCCTTTCTGCACTTGCTTTTAGTCCTTTTTAATTTAATTACATTTTTTTCAAACTGTGTGTGGACTAATATTGCTACATACTCGTGTGCCAGCTTGCACTGCATGTGAATTGTTTTTACTACTGTTTTTGCTACTTTTCTGGAAAAAAAAAAATGTTTCTGCTTTTACTGTATTTGTGTTTCTTCCTACTTTATTTTGCTTTTGCGTCATCTTAAAAGTACTCAGTTGTATTTATTACTGCTTGGTGTAACTCATTCCAAGCCTTTTAGTTTAAGCACTTGGGCTTCAGACCAATTGTTTTACATTAGGAAGGTTTGTGGTCTGCACTGTAGTGGCAGAACAGGTAGCTTACATCCTTCTAAGTTGGGAACTGCTGATTGAGGGCTCAGTGTCTGTTATTCTAAAAGTGTATTAATTCTGGTTTAAGCACTTGGGTTTCAGGCCAGTTATTTTACATTAAAAGGGTTCATGGTCTGCACTCTTGTGGGAGGAGAGGCTGGACTCTGCCCTTCTGAGCTGGGAATTTCTGGTTAAAGGCTTATAGTGCCTGCATATTTGAACTGCTTCTTACTGAAATTGGTACACCTTGTTTGCTGTAGCGTAGACTAGATCCAGGCCTGCTGAATCTAGCTTTGTTTGTATAACTTGAGCACTAATCCAGGCATTCTTTAAAGTATTCAGTTGTATTTACTACTGCTTGGTAGTAACTTGATTACAGTGTAGCTATCATTCTAAGTCTTTTGGATTAAGCACTTGGGCTTCAGACCAGTTGTTTTACATTAGGAAGGTTTGTGGCCTGCACTGTGGTGGCAGGACAGGTAGCTTACATCCTTCTAAGTTGGGAACTGCTGATTGAGGGCTCAGTGTCTGTTATTCTAAAAGTGTATTAGTTCTGGTTTAAGCACTTGGGCTTCAGGCCAGTTATTTTACATTAAGAAGGTTCGTGGTCTGCACTATTGTGGGAGGAGAGGCTGGACTCTGCCCTTCTGAGCTGGGAATTTCTGGTTAAAGGCTTATAGTGCCTGCATATTTCAACTGTTACTTACTGAAATTGGTACACCTTGTTTGCTGTAGCATAGACTAGATCCAGGCCTGCTGAATCTAGCTTTGTTTGTATGCTTATTGTTTGTTTGCTTGTTATATCCCAGAAACGCTAATACCACCTAAAATGCGGCTTTTCAGCGCTTATGTGGATCCCTAGTGATATCTGCATTGCTTACTGTACTTATTTCCTTGTTTCACTTAAAAGAAAGTTACTGTTTGTCGTTTTTGCATTTAAGTTACCTGGCACTTGCTCACTAAAGCAATTATATAAGTCAGCACTAAAAAATTAAAAGCACTACACCCTCACAAACTCCCCTTGAGTACCTTGTTCCCCATTGGCCCTTTTTTTCAATTATAAAGGAATTCCCAATACTATTCTAGCATGTCCAAAGGTCAGTTGTCAATCTCCTCTCCGGTCCAGCTGGTGAATCTGGGAATCTTGAGGCAGTGTTACAACTGCCTCATGTACACAGACAACCCTCTCCTCCTCCCAACAAATTCCAACACATGAGAGATGCATCCATATAGCCAAACTGGAGGCTAAGCTCTCTCAACTCAGTACTGGCGTAACCAGTCAGAAGGAGAAGGAAACCACACTCACTACAATTCCAGTCTCACATAAACCTACCACGACAGCAAACCAAACACATAAACACACAAAAACATACTCAAGAGGCTCTAAATAAAAATCTGCCTAAGCAGCAGAGACCTCCAAAGCAGACACCCAAGCAACCGCTACCCCAAAACAAAACACGTGCAACACATAGCTCACAAAGCCAGTGTGCCGAACAGTCACAGCCCTTAAGGCTAAACAACACACCTGATACACTTGTAATAGGTGACTCTATCGTCAGGCACACTGACGTCCCGCTCACCAGGCTGAACAAGGAGAAGGTCACGGTGAGCTGCCTGTCGGGCGCTAGGATCCGCCACATAACACAAGCACTCAGGTCGCTCCAAGGCAAGTACAAGTATGACTCCGTCATTGTCAATGCTGGTGTGAATGACCTGAGACATACCTCCCTGGACTACATGAAAAGAGACATAGAGGAGCTCTCTCTGACCATGTGGCCCAGGCCGGTATGACCCTGACCTTGAGTAGCATCTTACCCTCACCAAGAATGATGCCACAATATGAAGACAAGATGATCAATTTCAACAATTGGCTTAAGTACTGGTGTCATTCAAAGGGGATCCAATGCCTGTCAGCTTGGGATGATATGCTCAACAAGCCACGATGCTTCGCTAGGGACGGCTTGCACCTATCACCCCTGGGCTTTTGGATATTGGCAAAGGCTCTTGCTACCCCCATAGTGCCTTTTTTAGGCAAGGCTCAAAAGACAAACCCACCTCCATAGGTATCACAAGGGATAAGAAACTAAGAGTAATGCTACTCAACACCAGAAGTCTAAACCTCAAGATGCACATACTCGAAACTCTCCTTAGCATGGAGAACATCGATATCTCTGCAGTAACAGAAACCTGGTTCAAGGCTCCCGAGAGCACCCCAGCACTACCAGGTTATACCTCATACCATGCTTTTCGGCCCCAAAACTTGGACCGAACCACAAAAGGAGGGGGAGTATCAATATTCGTCAAAGATACCCACACCTCCAGGTTGGTGGCACAGCACGAAGCATCAGAGACTATCCATGTGCAACTAACAGTGGGTAAAACTGCCTTCCAGTTTATAGCCTGCTACAGACCACCCTCCCAAACCCAGGAACCCCACTCGGCCTTCCTGAGAACACTGGAAGATATGAAGGTCTCTCCAAACACCATTATATTGGGCGACTTCAACTACCCAGACATAGACTGGGAGCATTACTCTAGCTCCAACACCCTAGCCCAAAGGTTCCTAGAATTTATAAACTCAAATGCTATGGAACAACTTGTTACCACTCCCACAAGAGGGGAAAACATACTGGACCTGATCATCACCAACATGGGGACTATATGCTCCAGACCAGAAGTGTATCCCTCACTGGTAAGATCAGACCATAAACTAATCTCACTGGATATTCACATCCCGACCCCACCTCCTGCCCAGAAAACCACAGTGAAAAACTTCTCTAAAGCAAATTTCACACTCCTCAAAACCGAGGTGGAATCCTTCAAAGCCCCCGGGCCTGTGGAAAATCTGCCCAGACCGCAGAATCCTTTATAAATGCATTCTATGAACACCTTCAGGAATGCATGGATCATGCAATCCCAAATAAAACCAAGACCCAATCCTCCAAATGCAGACATCCTGTCTGGTGGACCCCAGCCATAAACAAACTATACAATAGAAGGAGGAAGCTACTAAATGATAGAGCAAAATCCCAAAAAGGGCAGGCATCTCTGATCAGTATTAGCAAAAAACTACGGGCACTCATAAAATCATCTAAGGCCAGCTTCGAGAGAAAAATTGCACAGGACACTATGGATAATCACAAGGCTTTCTTTAGTTATGTTAGGAACCTGGGTGGGAATTCCCAGATATGCTTAGAATTAGTCCAAAATGACAAAAAATACACCGAACCCACAGACATTGCCAACATCCTAGCTGACAGGTTCAGCGCAAACTCCCCCCCCCCCACTCTCCACCAAAAGGGCAAATATCTATCCCAGCAGAGTGCTGCCTCCCTGACATCTCAGATGCTCAGGTAAGAGCCGCCCTCTCCAAAGCAAAAAACACAGCATCAATGGGACCAGACGGTGTCCCGGCTGCCCTACATGAACTCCAAGAAGAGCTAAACCCAAACATAAAACTACTGTTCAATCTCAGCCTTACTACAGGATATGTACCCAAAGAGTGTCGTACAGCAACAGTGGTCCCTCTCCACAAAGGTGGTGCCTCAACGGATCCTAGAAGCTATCGCCCCATAAGCCTGACTAGCTTGATCTGCAAAGCTATGGAAAGGATCATCATGGACCTCATAAATAAAGATAATGGGGACCTACAGACACTGGATCCTACCCAGTTCGGCTTTGTTAAGGGCAGATCCTGCCTCTTAAACCTGGTTGATTTCTTTGAAACAGTCACCAAGGCCATTGATGAGGGGAAGGCGGTCCACACAGCCTACCTGGACCTCGCAAAAGCCTTCGATACAATACCCCACTCGGGCATTATAGATAAGCACACCAGCTTAAATATAAATCCTTATGTCACTAGATGGGTTACAAACTGGCTCAAGGACAGAACCCACATGGTTAGAATTGCTGGAGCCATGTCAGACTCCAAACCAGTTACAAGTGGCGTCCCACAAGGCTCAGTCCCTCTCTTGTTCGGTATATATTTCTCGGAGGTACAGGCCAACACGGAAGGACTGTGACTGCAAACTGGGCGCCATAATCTACTCTCCAGCTGACAAGCATCCTCCAAAAGGGCCTCATAGAAACAGACAACTGGTGCCAGAGCCATGGCCTCAAGCTAAACTCCAAAAAGTGTATAGTCATCCCCTTTGGCAAAAACAAAGTGCCCACAAATTACCACATAGGTGGTAATCCTTTAAGTACAGAACAAGTAATTAGGGACCTGGGGACCCAAGTTGATAGCAGTCTCTCATTTGACAACCACGTGGCCAAAGTGGTTAGAAAAACATTTTATATAGCCCACCTAATCATGAAGGGATTCACATCTAGATCAGGGGAGGTCATTGTGCCTCTTTACTCATCCCTCAACAGGCCCATAATTGAGTACATGCCCCTTTTGGGATGTACCTTACCAGACACCTGCAGCAACTGGAAAGACCCCAAAAGTACCTCACCAAGAGGATCAAAGGGCTCAAACAGATGCCATATGCTGCCCGGTTAAAGAAACTCCAGCTCTACTCAGTGGCATACCGCCTGTTCAGGGGCGATCTGTGCCTGACGTATAAAGCCATGTCCAACCCGGAATTAATGGACATGCTGCACCTCAGAAAATCCAAATCCCATCGAGCTACGCGCTCGAGAGACGTGAACCTCAGCACTGAAATAAATAGGACATGCTGGAGGGACAGATTCATAACCCAGAGGCTCCCTTCACTCTGGAATAAAATCCCAGTCCAGGTTAGGCAGAGTCCCTCATTGACTCTCTTCAAGAGGAATCTTGATGAGTGGATGGGAGATCTTAGGTTTAACCCGGGTATCACTTCTGTGTCACTGTTAGAGGCACAGTATACTAACCTCGAAAAAGGGCATAGCAAAATTAATTTAAAATGGGTGGCGAAAGCCAAACACATTCTGGCTAGGCTTATAAATGCCCTAGGGCAGATAGCCTAGCATGAACCAATGAACCTATGACACTGATTATGCATCTTCAGATCAGGTTTCCATTTCTTCTGATTTGGAATTTTCTATACCACCCTATGAGGATTCAGATGCAGAAGAATCCATCCCATCTGCATCTCCTCCTGAGGATTATTCTTTTGGAGAAACCTTGCATACTTTAAGGGAACATTTTCATTGGGAGAGACAGGATTTCTCTGAATCAAAAAAGAGGCTTAGGGATTTCCTTCTTCCCCTTTGGCTATACCTCCTGTATTAGACATTGTTGATGATGTGTTTTCGGAATCAAGCATGGCTCCTGATTCCCTACCTCTGGCTCCTAGTAAGCCAGACAGATATTACAGGGTTCCTGACTCCCACAAATTTCTATTCAAAAATCCTGCTGCTGATCCTGAAACTATCTCACAGGGTCCCAAAGGTGTAAAGGCCTCTACAGCCAAAAATCCTACCCCCTCTGATAGAGATTCCAGGGCGCTAGATAGATGGGGAAAGAAGGTTTATACATCTGCAACATTGGCAATTAGGGCCTTAAACTGTCAATTTCATATGCTTAAATATCAACAGCATGTTATGGGCTTATTGAAACAAAAAAAATGTTGATTTGTGATTGTGTGGAAAATAGAGAATTACAGGTATTACTGCATGCAGCAGAACAGGTTGGAAAGCATACTTTACAATGTGGTTTTGATTCCTTGGAAGCCTCTTGCAGGGCCGCAGTTACTGGATCTGTGATTAGAAGGTATGCCTGGCTCAAGGAGCAAAATCTGCCTGATCATGTTAAAGCTAAACTGTTGGATGCCCCTTTACAGCATGACACTCTGGTAATAAGGCAGAAGAGGTTTTAAAGAAAACAAAAGACAACGCTAAATCTATGCAAACTGTAAAGGATTTCTTACAAGTGCAGCCACACAGATTCAGTAGGCACTGGCCTACTAAAAATTGGTCCTTTCCTGTGTCCAACAGAGCCTCTCAAGGCAAATCCAGGCACTCCAAAGGCTCTAGATACCAATCACAGGGTTCTTACAGGTCAAAGCAATGGGGTGCCTCCACCTCCAAATCTGGAGAAAACAAAGCACAGCCCTACAGTAAGCAGTCTCAATGACTTCCCTGTACCATCACCAAGCACTTATCTTTTGGCAGCCCCCTTGGGGAGAAAGTTAGCACTTCATGCTCAAAATTGGCAGTTAATTACCCAGGACAAGTGGGTATTAAACATAGTATCCCAGGGGTACAGATTTCATTTCCATACTTTGCCAATTCCAAACGGTTGGCCAGATCTGTTACAAAATCAATGGGCAGAGGCTCAGAAACAAATTACGTCCCTCATGGATATGGGGGCTATTCAACCAGTTCCAGAACAGGAAAAAGGACAAAGTTTTTATTCAAGACTGTTTCCAGAAAAGACAATGCCTGGTGTCCAGTACTGGACTTACAGATTTTGAACACATTGGACATTCCAAAATTCAAAATGCTGACTTTACAACAGCATTGCCTATGCTGGGCAGGAACGCTTGGTTAGTGACTCTAGACTTGAAAGAGGCATACCTGCATATCCCAATAAGGGAATTGTGCATTAGATACCTCCACTTCAAGGCAGGTTTTATGCATTACCAATTCTCTGCACTACCCTTTGGCTTATCTACTGTGCCCAGGGTCTTTACAAACTGCCTGGCACCAGTAATTGCATTTTGTGGACAAAGACGCATACAAATTTATCCTTACCTGGATGACTGTCTCATTCAAGCAGAAAACAAGGACATTCTTCTTCATCATCTGGCATTTGTAAAAAGGCTCCTAACATGCCTAGGGTACACAGTAAATGAAAAGAAATCACAACTGGTATCCTATCTAAAAATTACATTCCTGGGTGCAAGCTTGAATACAACTGCCCAGATGGCTTACCTTACGCCAGACAAACAAAGGCAACTGACAATATACTTCAAACAGATGGCAACCAAAACCCAGTTATCTGCAAGCTTTGAGGTTCATGGCATCCTGCATTCGACTAATTCAATATGCAAGACTGCATATGAGGAAACTTTAATGGTACCTAAAAAGTTTATGGAGTCAACATTGTCACAGTCTGGAAACAATGATTCCTCTCATTCCCTGCCTACAACAGGAGTTTCTTTGGTGGGCAGAGACATGTCACCAAAACAAGGGACTGTCATTCACTCTACCCCCTGCCACCCAAACCCTAACTACAGACACATTAGACTATGCTTGGGGGGCCCACCTGGCGGGGAGATGCATTCAGGGCATATGGAGTCCAAAACAAATGCATCTGCATATCAACCAGAAAGAGATGCTAGCTGTTCAGAATGCCCTGACAGTCTTCAAGGACTTAATTAATCGAGGACTACTGATAAAGACAGACAACACTATGGTTATGTGGTACATAAACAAGCGGGGGGGTACACATTCCTACCCCCTTTGCAGACTAGCCATGGCATTGTGGAACACAGCCTTGACTTACCAAGTACATCTTCAAGCTCAATTCCTGCCAGGAAAACAAAATACTCTGGCAGACAACCTAAGCAGAAATCTTATGGACCTGCACGAGTGGAAACTGGATCCACAAATCTTCAGCATGGTAACACAGAAATGGGAGAGCCCAGACATAGATCTATTTGCCTCTCCCCAAAATTATCAACTGGACAAATTCGGCACAAGGACTTATCACAGACCAGCATGGAAGGTGGATGCCCTATCCTTCAGTTGGAAAAACCTATCAGTCTATGCCTTTCCCCTTATGCCTCTTCTCTCCAAGGTCTTACTAAAGGTCAGACAGGAAAAACCAAAAATGATCCAAATTGCTCCGGACTGGCCTCGCCAGCTCTGGTACCCAATTCTAAGGAGTATGTCTCAACTCCCTCCTTGGTACTTGCCTCAAATACCTCATCTACTGTCTCAGCAGAACAATCAAATTCTGCACACTCTGCTCCAAACTCACTCTGAACCTTGCAGCATGGCTGATCATGTAATTATTCAAACACCTCTCAGTAAATCTGTAATGGATGTCATTTTGGAAGCCAGAAGGCCTAGTACTAGAAAATCTTATGCTGATAAATGGAAGAGATTCTGTGCTTGGAACCAAGCACAAGGAACGGACACAGCAAAACCAAATATCCCTCAGATTTTACAATACTTGACTGAGATGCTTGACAAGGGCCTATCTTTTTCTTCAATAAAAATCCATGCCTCTGCCATCTCGGCTCATTACAACACGGAGCCTCCCATTTTTTCTCATCCTCTGCTAAAACAGTATCTTAGAGGGGCCAAAGTTTTAAGGCCTCCCAGAAGATCACCAACTCCTGCATGGGACCTCAATTTTGTGCTGGAAAAACTCACCCTGCCTCCTTTTGAACCAGCAGCTACTGCGGATATAAAATTATCTTGGAAAACCTCTTTCCTTTTGGCAATCACTTCAGCAAGAAGGGTTTCAGAACTACAGGCCCTCATGGCTGCGGAGCCTTTTATTACATTTTACCTGGACAGGGTGTCCCTCAGGACCAATCCTTCCTTTATGCCTAAGGTGGTATCCAGTGTGGCTCTTAACCAAACTATTCACTTGCCAACATTTTACCCAAATCCACAGAACAAGGGGGAGCAGATTCTGCATTCATTGGACGTACACAGACAACTAAGATTCTACTTAAACAGGACCAAATCTTTAAGAAAGTCTGAGCAACTATTGGCGGCATTTGCTTCAGGATCAGAGGGGAAGGCTATATCAAAGCAGACTATTTCTAAGTGGATAAGCCACTGCATTCGTTTCTGCTACTTGCATCATGGTAAACCTGTGCCCAAGGGAATCGGGTCACTTTCCACCAGGGCTGCCTCTACATCAGTAGCCTTTCTCAGAGGAGTTCCAACCAAAGGCATTCTAGAAGCTGCTATTTGGAGCTCTGTTCATACCTTCACAAAGCATTATCATTTGCCTCTCTTCTCTAAATCCAGGGCAGGCTTTGCCACTGCAGTTCTGCAGGGCCTTATAGCCGCTCCTAATGCTATTTAGTTCCATCCTCTCATCCATAGCTTTGGGATTCTACCCAAATGTAATGACTGTAACAGTGAAATACGAAGAACATAGTACAGTTGTGTACACTTACCATAAATGTAGATGTTCGAGTGTATTCACTGTTACAGTCCGGGTTACCCACCCGCCATCCCCCTTTTCTATAACTTCTCTTTCCTTCACTATATTCTAAAGCCTTTGTGGTGTATTTCCTTTTTAGATGAAGGTAAAGTTTATGTTGCTAAAAGTGCATTTACATATATTGCTGTTTATATTTATATATATATATATATATATATATGATTTTTTTTTTTTTTTTTTTTTTTGCTCCCCATTTTGGGGGGCACCTGACATCTGGGGCAAGAAAAATGGAATAAAATGGCGTCGGCTGAATGTTTTATACCCCCTGACGACCTGACGTCATGGAAGAGGAGACAGGAACCGACGCAGGACCCAAGACTTTGTTATTCAGGCCGACTGAGGGCAACCTGCCAGCAGATTACCCAAATGTAATGACTGCAACATTGAATACACTCGAACGTCTACATTTATGGTAAGTGTACACAACTGTACTTTTCCGGCTGGGAGCCAATCATTATCAATTCCGAGCTCTGCCCTTTGGTCTCACTACAGCCCCCAGAGTGTTCACCAAGTGCATGGCAGTAGTCACGGCTCACCTGAGGCGTCTAGGATTCCAGGTGTTTCCGTATCTAGACGATTGGCTCCTTACCTCCACCACTAGGCATCAACTTCTTCAAGCGAGAGAGGCTACTCTGACACTCTGCGATCAGCTAGGCATTACAATCAACTTCGAAAAGAATGCCTTGTTGCCATCGCTGCATATGGTGTTTATAGGGGCAGAACTAGACACGTCATCCACCACTCTTCACCTTCCGCCAGAAAGAATCTCTATTCTTTGCCAACACATCATGTCCCTAATATCAAAGAACAGAGTACCAGCAGCAGAGGTATTGAAAGTTCTAGGATTGATGGCGGCAGCTATTCTAGCAATCCCTTTAGCAAGGATGCATATGAGAAGCCTTCAATGGCTTCTATTCACGCAATGGTCTTACCAAGAACTTCCAATGAGTCACATGATCCTGTTAAATTCCTGCAAGAAGGATCTTCAGTGGTGGTTGACGTCTCTTCATGTCACAATAGGACGTCCTTTCATGCTTCCCCCTCCAGTTGCCACTGTGACCACGGACGCTTCCCTGATAGGGTGGGGGGGACTATTTCAGGGAAAGACTGCCCAAGGTACATGGACAGATCAAGAATCACATCTGCATATCAATGTCCTGGAGATGAGAGCAGGACTTCTAGCGTTGAAATACTTTCAGGACTCTCTTCCTCTAGGGACAATTGCAATGCAGACAGACAACATGTCAGTGGTCTGGTATCTGAACAAAGAAGGTGGGACCAAGTTTTATCCCCTTTGCCGAGAAGCCCTCGGAGTATGGCAGTGGGCACTGTCACCCCAGCGCTTTCTGTTGGCAATGCACATCCCGGGCAAATCCAAAATAATAGTGGACAGACTGAGCAGAGCAGTCTTGTTGCCCCCACGAATGGTCCCTCAAACAAGAGATTGCGGACAGGATCTTCCGCAAATGGGGCCAGCCTTCCTGCGACCTCTTTGCCAGTTACATCAACAACAAATGCAGAAGCTATTTTGCCCGAATTCCCATGCCAGGTCACTCCCCGAGGGATGCTGTTGTCCACGATTGGCCCCCGGGTCTCCTCTATGCATTTCCACCAATTCCCCTGATATCCAAATTCTTACAGAAAGCAAAGTCGCTGGGATGGACAATCATCCTCATAGCCCCTGGCAGATTTGGTTCCCGTTTCTTTATCATCATATTCTGGAGGATCCATGGATCCTGGACCCAGTTCCGGACTTGTTGACACATCCGTCAGGGGATCTTCACCTGTCATTGCAGACACTGAAGCTAACCGCTTGGCTGCTCCAGTTCCCCGCATTGTCAGGCTCTATAATCTTTCCCATGACACTAGTCAGATTTTGTTGGCTTCCCACAAACTTTCCACCAGAAATTGTATCGTAGTAAGTGGAAGAGATTTTCCATTTGGGCTTCTTCACACAACATTGACCCTTATCAAGCGCCATTGTCTTCTATCTTGCAATTCTTGACAGAAATCGTCAACAAAGGAGCAGCGGCAGTGACGGTACGAGTACAATTAGCTGATATATCTATTTTCCATCTAGGAATGGATGGTTTGAATATTATGGCTCACCAGATGTCTAAGGCTTTTCTAAAAGTTTCCTTTCACATAAGGCTTCCAATGAAGACACCTTATTCCCCCTGGAATTTGAATTTTATGTTATCTCATATCATTCTTCCTCCTTTTGAGCCTGCATCATCTTGTGAACTAAAATTCTTGTCATGGAAAACTATCTTCTTAGTAGCCATCACTTCAGCCCATAGAGTGTCAGAGCTCCATGGCCTTTCCATCAAGCCCCCTTACATGGTCTTCCATACTGGCAGAGTATCTCTCAGAACTAATCCATCCTTTCTGCCCAAAGTATGTTCTGAGGTTAACATTAATCAAGTCATTGAGTTGCCCGTTTTCTTCCCTAATCATACCAACAAATTGGAATATATGTTGCATAAACTTGATGTTCACAGACAACTTAGATTTTATTTGGACAGAACCAAAGACATTAGAAAATCAGATCAGCTCTTTGTGTCCTTTTCTGAGACGAGGAAAAGTAAACCAGTTGCTAAAACAACCCTAAGTGGCTGTCGGATTGCATCACCTGTACATATGCTTGTCATAAAATGCCATTATCTAGTAAGGTAAAGGCTCATTCAACCAGAGCAGATGTTCTTCATCTCACATTGTTGCAGTCCTTACACTTGGGTAGTCCGCTGTCCTCGGTCGGCCCGAATATCAAAGTATAAGGCTGACGTTGGTCAAGGCGCATTTGACTGACATCAGGACGTCAGGGTACAAATGCGCATGACCGACGTCATATCCTCAGTCTTTTTTGCCGCATGGTCCGATGCAGAAGCAGTATTGCAAGTGCCGGTTGGCGTTCTGAAATTTTTCGATTCCGGAGTTTCAGACCGAATCAAAGTTGGCTAAGTACCCCGTTGGGGAATATTTTGGTTTTTTCTTGCCTCAGTGGTTAAACGGATGTCAGAAAAAGTGAATAACTGCATTTCTTGTGGGAAACAGATACCGCATAGAGATTATCATACTTTGTGTATTCCTTGTTTAGGGCCTGAGCACGACATTGTTGGTTGTCGCTCTTGTGCTAGATTCAATAAGCGCACTATAAAGAGGAGATTAGATTGTGCCAGGTTAGTCTTGGAAGCGGTGCAATTATAAAATGCCGCCGGATGCTCCGGCCGCTTCTTCAAGAAGCGCAAGGACAAAGCAATTAAGCCTAGGCTAGAAGAACCGTCCGTACCGGACGCCGGTTCTTTAGAGGTGTCAGTGGAGCCGGTGGCTCCACCGGAGGTTTCTTTGGGATCCCAGGGAGAGACCTTGTTGTTGCAGGATGTGGCCTCTCAGGAGGCAGGTCAGGGTGATGGGGCTTCTCAGGTTACTATACTCCCTCCCTGCCTAGGGTGGTTAGGCCTTCTCCTTCTGTTTCCAAGGCTTCTCCTAGAGGCAGGCCAGGTTTAGCTTCAGCTGGTGTCACCCCAGTTCTTCTGGAACTGTGCCCAAGAAGCATATGCTTAAAATGGCAGAAGATTTGATTTCTTTAATTAGGGGTTCTTTGCCCCCTCCTGATAAGAGACCTAGGATGGAGCCTGAGCTAGGGAGTTTTGAGCAGGCTTCGGATGTTTCAGAGTCTTCGGCTGAAGACTTGCAGGAGTACTCTCCTTATTCTGATTCTGATGTGGATGATTCTACTCCTTCTGCTTCTCCTCCTGAGGATTTTTCTTTTTCAGAGACTCTTCATTCCATGAGGGAGCATTTTAAGTGGGAAGGTCAGGACTTCTCCGATTCCAGGAAAAGGCTTAGGGAATTTTTGTTTTTACCCCAGCATAGGCCTTTGGCTATACCTCCTGTTTTGGATGTAGTGGAAGATGTTTTTACAGAAGCTTCTCTTAATCCTGATTCTTTGCCTCCTGCTCCTGTTAAACCGGATAGGTATTACAGGGTGCCTGAAGTTCATAAGTATCTTTTTAAGAGTCCTAGGGCAGACCCAGAAACTGTTAGCCAGGGGCCTAAAGGTGTTAAGGCTTCTGTTGTCAAGAATCCGGTTCCTGCAGATAAAGAAGCCAGGGCCTTGGATAGATGGGGAAAGAAAGTTTATACCTCTTCTACTCTGGCTATGAGGGCTTTGAATTGCCAGTTTCACATGTTAAAATACCAAAACTATTTCCTTTCACAGTTGAAGTCTAAGGTTGATGCTCTGGCGGAAGGTATTGATTGTAAAGAGTTACAGGATTTGGTACATGTTTCTGAACAGGTGGGTAAGCATTCTTTGCAATGTGGTTTTGATGCTGTACAGGCCTCGTCTAGGGTGGCTGCCACTGGGTCAGTTCTTCGCAGGCACGCCTGGTTGAGGGATCAAAATTTATCTGACCATGTTAAAACAAGGATTTTAGATGCTCCTTTACAATCTGATGTGTTGTTTGGTTCTCCTGTTGAGGCAGTTTTAAAGAAAATGGAAGACAAGGCTAAGTCTATGCAGACTGTTAAAGATTTTTTGCAGGTTCAGCCTCCAAAGTTTAGTAGAAATTGGCCTTCTAAAGGGTGGACGATCCTTCTTATGATTCCCAGTCTAGGGGTAGATCTAGACGTGGTAGGGGCAGAGCTCAGGGCTCTTTCAGGCCTAGAACAGGGAGTTCTCCTGCACAGTCTTCTGGTGAGGGCAGGGGTCAGTCCTTTCGTAAACAGACCCAATGACCTACCTTTTCAGCTGCCAGAGCCTTCTCGTCTGGCAGCACCTTTGGGAGGAAGGTTGGCACTTTTCAAAGAAAATTGGAGTTTAATTACCCAAGACAAATGGGTATTGGATATCATACACCACGGTTACAGGTTTTATTTCCATACCTTGCCTCCTTTCAGAGGCATGCCAGACGTTCCTCCTCAGCAAAGAATAGAGGCTCGCAAGCAAATTTCTCTGTTACTTCAACTAGGGGCCATACAGCCGGTCCCTATGCCAGAAGTGGGCCTAGGATTTTATTCTCGCCTGTTCCTAGTACCAAAGAAGGGGAACACGTGGAGACCAATTTTGGATTTATCTATCCTCAACACTTATCTGGACATTCCCAAGTTCAAAATGTTGACGTTACAACAGCTTTTACCTCTGCTGGGCAAAGATCATTGGATGGTAACTTTGGATCTCAAGGAGGCTTACCTTCATGTTCCTATCAGACTAAGTTGCAGGAAGTATCTGCGTTTTCGAGCTGGGACTTCTCACTATCAGTTCTCTGCATTGCCCTTTGGCTTATCTACTGGACCCAGAGTGTTCACGAAAGTTCTGGCTCCAGTGATAGCTTTCTTCAGGCTAAAAGGAATACAGATCTATCCTTATTTGGACGACTGCCTGATTCTGGCTCAAGGAAGGGAAGAGCTTCTTCATCATTTGGAATATGTGATAGCAGTGCTAAGATGCCTGGGGTATTCTGTGAACGAAATAAAGTCCAGTCTAGTACCCTCTCAGGACATGTGCTTTCTGGGTGTAAGACTGAATACAGCATCCCAGATGGCCTGTTTAACCCCGGACAAACAAAAGAGTCTTTCCCTTTACTTCCATCAACTATCTCATCAGTCCGGGCTGACTGCAAGGACAGTCCTTCAAGCCTTAGGGTTCATGGCATCTTGTATTCTGGTGCTTCCCAATGCCAAACTGCATATGAGGAAGCTGCAATGGTATCTCAAAAATGTTTGGACACAGCACTGCCAGGAACTGGACACTGTCATTCCAATAATACCTTGCATTCAAAAGGAAATTTTGTGGTGGGCTCAGGAATGTCACCTAAACAAGGGACTCTCTGTGACCCGGCCAGAGGCGAGTCAGATTTTAACGACAGATGCCTCAGACAAAGCTTGGGGAGCTCATCTAAATGGAAAGTGGATACAAGACAAGTGGCCTGCCAGACTACAACATCTACATATCAATCTGAAGGAGATGTTAGCAGTCCAGTTTGCATTAATAGCTTTCAAGGATTTACTTCTTCCAGGGCAGGTGTTGATTCTAACAGACAACACAACTGTCATGTGGTACATCAACAAGCAAGGGGGAACACATTCTTATCCTCTATGCAGGCAAGCAATGATTTTGTGGGAGACTGCTCTCAGTTTACAGCTCAATCTTCAGGCAAGGTTTCTGCCAGGAGCACAGAACTCCTTAGCAGATGTGTTGAGCAGACGGATTATGGATCCCCACGAGTGGAAATTGGATCCTCATGTATTTCAGAAATTGACAGTGTCCTGGGGAACTCCAGACATAGATCTGTTCGCTTCTCCACTAAACCATCAGCTGCCAAAGTTTTGCACAAAAAGGTTTCATCCCACAGCTTGGAAAGTGGATGCTCTTTCTTTCAATTGGAGCAATCTTCATGTGTATGCCTTTCCACCTCTGCCTCTCCTCTCAAAGGTACTTCTAAAGGTCAGACAGGACAAGCCAAGGATGATTTTAATAGCTCCAGATTGGCCTCGACAGCACTGGTACCCATTACTGAGAAGTCTGGTACGGAAGCCTCCATGGCCTTTGCCTTCGATTCCACACCTGTTGTCACAGGAGGACAGCCATTTCCTCAATGTCAAACTTCACTCTCTTCACCTAACAGCCTGGCATATTCTGTTTTGAACCATAGAAGGTCTCAACTTCCACAACAAGTTTTGAATGTGATTTTGGAAGCTAGAAGGCCTAGTACAAGGAAAGTGTACGCAGATAAATGGAAGAGATTTTTATTTTGGAGTGCAGCAAAGGATTTTGATGTTTCTGAGCCTAATTTAAGTGTGGCTCTTCAATATCTTACTGAGTTACTGGACAAAGGTTTGTCCTTCTCTTCTATTAAGGTTCATGCTGCAGCGATTTCAGCTCACTATGAATGTGACCCTCCTTTGTTTTCGCATCCTTTGTTCAAGCAATTTCTTAGAGGGGCAAAGAATATAAGACCCCCACGTAGAGCTCCTACTCCTGCTTGGGATCTCAATTTTGTGTTGGAGAAACTCACTCTACAACCTTTTGAGCCTGCAGCTACTTCTGAGTTGAAATATTTATCATGGAAGACAGCTTTTTTGTTGGCCATTACCTCTGCAAGAAGGGTTTCTGAATTACAGGCCCTTATGGCAGTTGAGCCTTTCTTGATTTTCCATAAGGATAGGGTATCTTTACGTACTAATCCTTCCTTTATGCCTAAGGTGGTTTCTAGTGTGGCTTTAAACCAAACTATTCATTTGCCTACTTTTTATGCAAATCCCCAAAATAAAGGGGAAAAGATTTTGCACACTTTAGATGTACACAGGCAGTTGCGATATTATTTGGACAGAACTAAAGGGTTCAGGCAGTCTCAGCAGTTGTTTGTTTCTTTTGCTTTGGGTTCTCAGGGCAAGCCTGTGTCAAAACAAACTATTTCTAAGTGGATTGGGTTTTGCATTGCTTTCTGTTATTCCCATCATGGCAAGGAGGTTCCAGCTGGGATTAGGCCTCATTCCACTAGGGCTACTGCCACTTGACAGCTTTTTGAGGGAGTGGCAACCAAGGATATTTTGGAGGCAGCTACTTGGAGTTCAGTGCATACTTTTCTAGGCATTATCACCTACCACTTTACTCTAAATCCAGGGCTGGTTTTGCCACTGCTGTTTTGCAGGGCATTTTGGCAGCTCCTGCTTCCTTGTAGTTGACCATCCTCCCATACCTCTGCTTTGGGATTCTACCCAAGTGTAAGGACTGCAGCAATGTGAGATGAAGAACATAGTACAGTTTTGTACCTACCATAAATGTAGATGTTCAAGATCCACATTGCTGCAGTCCAATTCTCCCTCCTTCCCTCTGTAGTTAGAGGTGGTTGTGTGGGTTGGGTTGTAAATATTGTATGTATTGTATATATTGTACATATAAGTAGTGCAAGGGTGGTTGGTTGTTAGTTTGCTGTCTTTTGGTTTAGACCTTTATGTTTAGGGTCTTCTGACATCTGGGGCAAGAAAAGACTGAGGATATGACGTCGGTCATGCGCATTTGTACCCTGACGTCCTGATGTCAGTCAAATGCGCCTTGACCGACGTCAGCCTTATACTTTGATATTCGGGCCGACCGAGGACAGCGGACTACCCAAGTGTAAGGACTGCAGCAATGTGGATCTTCGAACATCTACATTTATGGTAGGTACAAAACTGTACTTTTCTACCTCGTCAGCCTTTCCAGCCAAATTGCGTTTGGATAACATCTGTGCAGCAGCCACCTGGTCTAAACCTCACATTTTTATAACTCATTAGAAAGTGGGTAGGGCCTCCAGGGACAGGGCTTCATTTGATTCTACGGTTCCGAAGAGTGTACTGCCGTGAGCCACCCAAGATCAGGGTGCTAGGGACGCTACCCATCAGTGATGAATGAACGGCGAGATTGAACAACTTCACATAAAGAAATTATGTACTCACCATAACGTTCCATGTGAGTTGTTCCATCTTGCTTTCATTCTCACGTCCCTCCCTCCTTCCCCCTCCTGGCTGACAGTTGACCTGGAGGCTGTCTTCATCCTGGTTTTTCAATGTGTATTCATTCCTAGGTAGAGTAATTATTGTACTGTGATATGGTACGCAGCAAACAAGATCTGAGGTAATTCCAGCAGTGCATTATGGGATAAGAGCTTGGGTCTCGAGCTACTGGAGAACTTTGAGCTTGCTAGTCGGCTGTGTCGGAGCCGACGATCGGCTCCGAACCCATCAGTGATGAATGAAGGCGAGATGGAACAACTTACATGGAACGTTATGGTGAGTACATAACTTTTTTATCTGCCGTTGATGGTTTTAACCAGGTTTCAGTAAGACAAAGTATATCTGGGGAATGTGGTGAACCTTATTATTTGAGCTTCTAATATTTAGGTGACTGACCAGGAGTGAGTTTAAAGGTCTAAAGTTTGTAAGTTAGTGGGAATAGTAGAATTGGAGCTAGGATCGACTAGTGAGGTTGGGCCAGGGTTTGGATGGATGTCCTCATCCCTTGTGAGGTTGCCATGTAGTCTAATTGTTAGCTTCAGGAATTTAAATATTAGTCTTAGGTAATTCTTGGTTTTGGGTTTGATATATCTGGATCTAATGGGTTGGTGGTATTTTGTATCCAAGGAGTTAGTCGTAAGGAGATTATTAAGTGGTCTAATTTAATTTGCATTATTGAAGTGGTGATTTGGCTTCTTGGGTAGTGGTAGCCTAGGTAGGACAGATTTTCGTAGGTGGTGAGAAGATATGGAATTATCATCAAGGGTAGTAGGCAGTATAATAGCATTAATTTGAAAGGTTTCACAGCCAACAACAGAGGCATTGTCTAGATTATTAGCTTTGATTTTTGTCCAACTTGAGTAGAAGGATAATTAGGATTGGGAGGATCCTGATAATGCCTGGAGAGTTGGTGATTGGTTCTAAAAAGAGGGGGAGTGGTTTTAGAACTATAAATTTAGGAGTATTAGGGGCGGGTGAAATTTGGGGGCAGGGTGGAGTGCGGAGGGAGCCTGAGCCCAGCGGGGCTTAACATGACTACGAGATCTGTAGGACCAGTATAAGCACATAAGTACAGCAAGCAGAACGGGGCTTAACCTGACCACGAGATCTGTAGGACCAGTATAATCACGCAAGTACAATGAGGCTTTTATTTATTTATTTATTTATTTTTTTTTTTAAAAATACTTTCTTATCCTTGTTTTTGCCTTCAGTATACAATTTTTACTTAGTATGCTGTTAGTAATCACTTTTTGCAGCCTTAGCCTGACCATGAGATCTGTAAGACCAGTATAAGCACGCAAGTACAATGAGTGGAGCGGGGCTTAACCTGACCATGACATCTGTAAGACCCCGGTATAAGCATGTAAGTACAATGAGGCTTTATTTATTTATTTTTAAAATACTTTCTTACCCTTGTTTTTGCCTTCAGTATACAATTTTTATGTAGTATACGGTTAGCAATCACTTATTTGCAGCCTTTTCGTACATTAAGCTTTCTTCTGCCAATTTTCTGCTATTTTTGTAGTTTTAGGGCTGCTTAGAAACTTAGATATGTTCACTACAAAATCCTTACAGATAGATATAGGAGTAACGCAGTTTAGTATTTTAGGGTTGATTGTGGGGCTTTGAGGGATTACTGGTAGTGCTGTAGACCCAGTATGGCTAAACAATATAGTACATACAGACAGGGTAAGGTAATATTAACCTTGGCAGATCTTTTCAGAGTCGAGGGACAGTGCAGGAAAGTTTCCAGTTAGGTTTCAGCAAGGGAGGTGTCCTTCTAGCGTTCAATCCTTTCAGGGATCTAGCAGACAGAGGGGGATAGAACCTGAGGATAGATACATAAGTTAGTATATGTGCTAAGTAGATAGTCCTTCTGTCAGTAGAATATAGCAGTGTTAAGAAGGCATATCTTCTATACAGCAGAGCAGCAGTAATCATAGAAAATGGACATAACACAATCAGAGCAGCCCAGTAGTTAAAACATTTCAAAGCACAATGGTAGTATTATTAAATGCAGCCATGTATTCAAGAAGTAAAACAGTCTAAATAGTATGAAATAGTGTCACTTTGGTTTAAAAAAATCAGCCAATTCAAAGTCACTAGCTTCTTTTTCTGTATTAGACTAGATAAAATGTGACCAGATATTTTAAACTTAAAAGTAGATTGTAGTACTGGCGATTTAGTTATATCAGATATCCCACAGCCTCTAATCATTATTTTTACAGTAGACTTATTTCAAAACTACATACAAATATAAGTGTGGTTTAAACAGGCATAAAACAGTGTAGAGTATTACTTGTCTAGCTTAACTAAATCAGTAAACTCTGTTTCTAACGCCAACACCAAGTAAATTAGATATAAATTACATTTATAACAGCAGTTGTAATACAGCATAGTTGCATAGAGACAACATAGCTGCAGTGGTAATGAGTATAAAACACTGTTGCTGAATGGCAGAATCAAACCGGTTAAACAAATAAGCAGACCAGTAGTCAAGAATCCGAAACATGAATACCAGTTGTATACATCCAAATAATTAGCTAAAAACAACACTAAGAAATTCTGGAGGTCTAATAGCTTACCAATAAGCAGAATTCAACTGCTGATGAGCACTTGTGTCCTGATTGGAGACTAGTAATTTAAAGATGGCTCCATAAATAGCAGGAATGTAATATAGACTTAGTATTGGGGGTGGGGTAGCAAAAAGGGTGTGAAAAAGGTGCAATGCAAAGAAACCAGCCAAACCAGAGAGGCAAGCAGTGGAAAACTATCAGCACATTAAGTACAATGAGGCTTTATTTATTTATTTGTTTCATAGTTTCATAGATTAATACTAGGCTAACTGCCCTTGCAAGCCATTTTAAGCCTAGCCAATTATCCTTTGTGAGATTCAAACCCTGTACCTTGTGTTTGGAAGGCAAACACCTTAACCATTAGGCCACCCTCCCAACTATTTATTTATTTTTTAAATACTTTATTACCCTTGTTTTTGCCTTCAGTATACAATTTGTATGTAGCATACTGTTAGTAATCACTTTTTGCAGCCTTTTCGCACATTAAGCTTTCTGCTATTTGTGTAGTTTTAGGGCTGTTTAGAAACTTGGACATCTTCACTAGGAAATCCTTAGAGATAGTTGTAGGAGTAACCCAGTTTCGTATTTTAGGGTTGATTGTGGGGCTTTGAGGGATTACTGGTAGTGCTGTAGACCCAGTATGGCTAAACAATATAATACATACAGACAGGATAAGGTAATATTAACCTTGGCAGATCTTTTCAGAGTCTAGGGACAGTGCAGGAAAGTTTCCAGTTAGGTTACAGCAGGGGAGATGTCCTTCTAGCGTTCAAGCCTTTCAGGGATCTAGCAGATAGAGTGGGATAGAACCTTGGCAGATCTTTTCCATGAGGGCCACCTAAGATCAACGTCTGTCCCATGGGTTGAGGAATAATGAAAAGGACAACATCAGATTTAAAAGTTATGCACTCACCATAACTAGGCATCAGAGTTGTCCATTTTCATTCTTCCTCAACTTCCCTTCCATCTATCCCCCATCCTTCATTTTCTGGAGAGACCTCTTAGACTATATTTTGGAACCTACAGTTCCAAGTTTGAGCCCCTTGTTTCTCTGTTAGCCTCTCCTGTCTCTGTCTAGCTTTATACCATTATGGTATCAAACTTGATCTGAGGTAATGGGGATGTGGACTAAGGCATTATGGGTAGAGAGATGGGCTCAACAGTTGGATCTGAAGTCTGGAGTTTGCTGCCGAGTCAGATCCGAGGATTGGATCTGAACCCATGTGTTGAGGAAGAATGAAAATGGACAACACAGATGCCTAGCTATGGTGAGTATATAACTTTTAAATTCACTGTAACTTTAGATTTGTGTTGTTGCATCCTGTCAATCCCCCATCCATATTTTATTCCTAGCAAATAGTGTTATTCATCTGTGGTTCCCATCTGAGACAGATCTGACTTTTGCCTTGGATCCTGAAGGTAAGCTGGTCTCTCCACGGTTCCTTGCCCACTGTTTTAATCTAACTAGGTTTATATGCATATTTCTTTGTAAATATGTTTTCGAGTAGCTGTAGGGGACAAACTTGATCTGAGGTAGATCCTTCTGTGCATGGGGATTATAGGCTGCCTGTATCCATTAGAGATATACAGTAGGTGGCAAGCCAGAGATGAATTTCCTGTTCCACATCCAGTTGTCCAGGTTCCACTTGAATTGAGATAAGGAGGAACTCTACTTCACATGGATGGGGGAGCCTGTTCCAGAGACAGGGTAATCTCTGGGATATGTACCTCTCTCTCCAGCAGGTCCTATTTATATCACAGGCAAGGTTTAAGTCTTTAGTATGAGTAACTTTCTTGGGTGGCATAAGCCAGGGAACCTTGTTGGCTAGGCTTACTTAGGCCCTTGGGCTAATAGCCTAGTACCTACCTATGAACCTATAATTCTGGTAATGTTTGTTTTGCTGATATGCATGAGGTCCATCAGAGTGGAGTCAGACAATGTCCTGTATGCCAGGCATAGATCTCCCCTCAACAGCCTGTAGGAGACAGAATACAGGGATAAGGCCTTGAAGACGGTCTGCATAGGAAATTTTACTTACTCCCTGTATTCTTTTAGTGAGAAGCCTCTGTGGACATTCCATTTGTTGGATATGCCTGGTTAGGTACATACCAAAGGGGGCATTGTAGTCAATGATAGGTCTGTGAATGCTAAATACAGAGGAACAGTGACTTCCTTGGACCTAGATGCCATACTTTTGTTTATAAGTTGTGCAACATAGAATGATTTACTCACTACTGTAGACGTGGGATGGTCAAAGGCTAGATTACTGCCTGCGTGTGTCCTTAAGTCCCTGACTATTGGGTCAACTCTAAGGGGTGTGTTGTCAATATGATAGTTACCAGAGGTGGAGGACTTCCCAAAGGATACTATTATGCATTTCTTGGCAATTAGTTTTAGTCCATGGCTCTGCCACTAGATGTTATTCGTGTTTCACTGTTGCAGTCATTACATTTGGGTAATCTGCTGGCAGGTTGCCCTCAGTCAGCCTGAATAACAAAGTCTTGGGTCTTACATCAGTTGCTGTCTCCTCTTCCATGACGTCAGGTCGTCAGGGGTATAAAACATGCATCAGGCGCCATTTTAATCCGTCTTTATTGCCGCGTGGTTCCCAAAAAGTACAGTTTTGTACCTACCATAAATGTAGATGTTCGAGTGCTAATACAGCTGCAGTCATAACAGATGGGTTCTCCTGCCGTCAGGCGGGTCCTCGGTCGGACGAATTCCAAAGTCTAGGTCCGGCGTCGGTTGTCGTCGCTTCTTCCCTGACGTCAGTGCGACAGGGGTATAAAAGAACGAGCCGACGCCATTTTCTTCAGTTTTTCTTGCCCCAGATGTCAGGTGCCCCCAGAAGGAAGGCAATACATAAATTTGTGTAATAAAGCAATGTCATATAATCAAAATACAGTAGTGCAAGCAAATACACCATAAATGAATACCCCAATCAGGTTGTATGAGGAGGTGTTAGCCAATAGGCCTGTCCCAAGAGGGGAAGGAGGGAGGGAAACCTGGACTGCAGCTGTATTAGCACTCGAACATCTACATTTATGGTAGGTACAAAACTGTACTATGTTCATTGTGCATACAGTTGCAGTCATAACAGATGGGTAGAATCCCAAAGCTAAGAAAGGGTTGGTAGGCACTAGGTGGAACTAGGAGGAGCCAGGATGCCCTGCAAGACTGCAGTGGCAAAGCCTGCTCTAGATTTGGAGTATAATGGAAGGTGGTAGTGTTTGGAGAAGGTATGCACAGAACTCCAAGTGGCTGCTTCCAAAATATCTTTGGTAGGAACTCCTCTGAGGAAAGCTGCAGAGGTAGCCGTGGCCCTTGTGGAGTGAGATCTGATGCCTGTAGGTACAGTTTTGCCATGAAAAGAATAACAAAAGCGTATGCAGTGGGCTATCCATTTTGAGATTGTCTGTTTGGAAATTGGCTTCCCTTGAGCTCCTATAGCATAGGACACAAAGAGCTGTTCTGATTTTCTGAAAGGCTTTGTTCTGTCCAAATAATAACGCAGTTGTCTGTGGATGTCCAAGGAATGTAGTAATCTCTCCCCTTTGTTTTGAGGATTAGGATAAAAGGTAGGTAAGTGTATAGCCTGATTCAAAGCTACCCTGGATACCACTTTTGGCATAAAGGACGGGTTGGTTCGTAAGGAAACTCTGTCCTGATAGAAGATGATAAAAGGCTGCACAGCCATGAGGGCTTGTAGTTCCGATACCCTACGAGCTGAGGTAATAGCCAGAAGGAAAGCTGTTTTCCAGGACAAATATTGCAAATCTGTTGAGGTAGCTGGCTCAAAAGGAGGCAAGGTCAGTTTTTCTAGAATGAAATTGAGATCCCAAGCAGGTATTGGTTGTTTCCTTGGGGGTTTTAAATTCTTAGCCCCTCTGAGGAACTGTCTTAAGAGGGGGTGAGAGAATAAAGGTGGATCAGTGTTGTATTCTGCAGAAATGGCTGAGGCATGGATTTTGATGGAGGAGAATGAAAGTCCACTGCTTAGCAGCTCAGCTAGATACTGTAATATTTGAGGTAAATTCAGTTTTCCAGGATTCTGGCCCTTTTTCTCATTCCAGGCACAAAACCGTTTCCATTTTGCGGAGTAAGCTTTTCTAGTAGATGGCCTTCTGGCCTCCAAAATGACATCCTGCACCTCCTTGGAGAGTAGGGTCTGTTGTGATGTTAAGGAATCTTCCATGCGGCCAGATTGAGTGTTTTCAGCTGACTGTGAAGAGTTTTGAAGCTGTGCTGAGTCAGAAGAAGAGGCATTAGAGGCAGGGTCCATGGTGGGGAATGCGTCAGGCTCCTCAGGAGTGGGTACCAGTGTTGTCTTGGCCAGTCTGGAGCAATGAGAATCATCTTTGGTCTGTCTGCTCTGGGTTTTAATAGAACTTTGGGCAGCAGAGGAAGAGGTGGGAAGGCATAAACAGTCATTGTTGTCCAACTGAAAGAGAGAGCGTCCACTCTCCAGGCCTTTGGATGAAAAATCCTTGAGCAGAATTTTGTCAATTGGTGATTTTTGTGGGAGGCAAAGAGATCTATGTCTGGCCTTCCCCATGCTTGAATTATCTCCGTAAAAACTTGAGGATGCAACTTCCATTCGTGTGGATCTGTCATATTTCTGCTTAGGTTGTCTGCCAGCGTGTTTCCCTTGCCTGGCAAGTACTGTGCTTGAAGTTCGATTTGTAAGTCCAGAGCCATGTTCCAAAGTGACATGGCCAGCCTGCATAGGGGGTATGAATGGGTTCCTCCCTGTTTGTTTATGTACCACATTACTGTGGTGTTGTCTGTCCTTATCAGTTGACCTGCATGCAGAAGGTCTTTGAAAGCTATAATAGCATTTATTACTGCTAGCATTTCCTTTTGATTGATGTGAAGGTGCTTTTCTTTTTGGGACCATTTGCCCTGAATGCACCGATCTGTCATGTGCGCCCCCCAGGCGTAGTCCGAGGCGTCTGTTGTGATGACTTGTTTTGCTTGAGGCTTGCTGAATGGGAGACCTGTGTTTGTTTGGCATGCTTGAGCCCACCACAGAAATTCCTTTTGAAGACATGGAATTAGTGGTATTATTGTTTCCAAACTGTGGCTGTGTTGAGACCATAAGTTTTTCAGGTACCATTGAAGTTTCCTCATATGCAGCTTTGCACATGGGATTAGTAGGATGCAAGATGCCATGAATCCCAGAGCCTGCAGGATTTTCCTTGCAGTCAGCCTGGTGAAATTTGCTAGTGTTCTGAAGTATTGAGTTAGTTGCCCCTGCTTCACTGGCGTGAGGTAGGCCATCTGGGTGTTTGTGTCCAAGTTGGCACCCAGGAAAATTATTTTCCGAGAGGGTATTAGCCTTGATTTCTTTTTGTTGACTGTGTATCCCAGAGAATTCAACATTATTACATAAACCAGATGTTTCAGAAGTATGTGCTTGCTGTCCGCTTGGATCAGGCAGTCGTAGGGGTATATTTGTATCCCTTGAAGTCTGCAGTAGGCAATTACTGATGCCAGGCATTTCGTGAATACTCTGGGCGCAGTAGATAAGCCAAAGGGCAATGCAGAGAATTGATAATGGGTTGAACCTGCAAGAAATCTGAGGTATCTTCTGCAATTTTGTCTGATTGGGACATGCAGGTATGCCTCCTTGAGGTCCAATGTTACCAGCCAAGACTCCTTGCCCAGCATGGGAAGAAGCTGCTGTAAAGTGAGCATCTTGAATTTTGGTACGAGTAAAAATGTGTTTTGGATGGATAGGTCCAAAATAGGTCTCCAGTCTTTTCCCTTCCTTGGTACCAGGAATAGTCTGGAATAAAAACCTTGACCTTGTTCGTGAGTAGGTACCTCTTGAATAGCTTTCATGTCCATGAGATCTGAAATTTGTCTTTGTGCCTCTGCCCTTTGATTGTGTGGCAGGTTTGGCATGCCTCTCATTTTTGGAAGGCTGTGAAAATGGAATCTGTAGCCTCTGTTTATAATGTCCAGGATCCATTTGTCTTTTGTGACAATATGCCAATTTTTTGAAAATAATGCCAGTATGTTAAGTTGTCCATCTCGCCTTCATTCTTGCTGGATGGGTTCGGAGCCGATCCTCGGCTCCGACTCGGCCAATACTAAAGCTCGAGAGCTAATTCCACCGGCTCGAGGCTCCCCTATATCCCACAATGCTAGGCGGTAACTACTCAGATCTCGTTTGCCGCTATAACTGACTAGGTGCTTTTCTACCGGCTCAGGCAGGTTAGTGAGAGTTTTTACCGTAATAGGTATTTCTTAACCCCCTATTGTTTCATATCATAACCTTTTTAGTTTAATTAATATTTAGATAAATCGACCCCTGTTTTTTGGGTCTATATTCCCTTCCTTTTCTTCCCTTAACTTGTAGGCCTTGGCCCTCCTTCCCCAGTCCTTTAGTGTGACTAAATTAGTAGTTTTTTTGTTAAGGGCTTGTATGTGTGTTTGTGGCTTTGTGTTAGCCTTAATAATTTCTTCGGTAGAGGGTGTGTCTGTAGTGTGTTTGTGTTGTTGTCAGGCACTCCTTTCACTATGTCAAAAGACGCTAAGGTCTCAGGCTTCAAGAAGTGTGACTCGTGCTGTCAGAAAATGTCTCTGACAGACGGTCACACTTCTTGTGTATTGCCTGGGACCTTTGCACCTGCAGGACTCTTGTGCTGTTTGTCATGGTTTTAGCCCTAGAGTCCTGCAGGAACGCAAGAATAAATTAATCTTGCGGGGCTTATTAAAGCCTGAAGGCCCCCCGACTCAGTCTGTGTCGGGGAAGCCTTCTAAAACTTCCAAACAGTCGGCTCCGGTTTCTGAGTCGGCTGCTGGAAAGGTTAAGTCGGCTTCGACATCGGCTCGGCGGAGCCGATGTTTCCAAGCCTCATACTGTTACCTCGGCTCCGGCTGGAGCCGAGGCTGATGAAACTCCGTTGGCTCCGATACTCTTATCGGAGCCACAGTCTAGGAAGAGATCTAGATCCCCCTCTATCGGCTCCGTGCATTCGGTGCCAGGATCCCCTCTTCTTTCTGAACGGAGCCATAAAACTCATTCCTCACGGTCTTCCAGGTTATCTGACCACGATTTGCAAAGGGTAGTGAGTAGACTTCTCAAGTCCGAGGCACTGGCCCAAATGCTGCATAGCCCGACTCAGCAGTCAGTGGCTATTTCCGTTCCCCAATACATTCCTCTTCCGACTCCTTTGAGTTCGGAGCCAGGGCTTGTCGGAGCCATGACTGTCGGTGCGTCGGATCCGATACCTTCCCTTTCGGCTCCGTCGTCTGCTCCGATCTCCTCCTTGGAGGGATCTCGGTGCCGAGCTTCCCTCGTCTGCTCCGAGGGGGCGAGTGGCATCGGACCCTTGTCCGACCCCGCTCTCCCTCTCGGGGCTTCGGCCCTGGTGAGTTTGGCTCTGACATCGGCTTCGGAGCCATCCCTGTCGGTGCCGGGGGAGGTCCTTGTCTCTTCGGAGCGGGGGCCTCTGGCCTTGCCTGACAGGGGTGCCTTCGAGGTCATGCGGAGCGTGCTAGAACCAGGTTCTGCCCCACAGTCAGCTCTTTCAGCCCCCCCCCCATCTACAGTGCCTGTGGTGATTTCTACTCACCCCCTTGCCTTAGACCGCAGAGAGCCCACTCCTCAAGTTTCCCCATTGGGAATTTCCTCCTCTTCCGAGGCCTCTCCTGACCCGGTAGTAGATCCCCCTAGGAAGAGGCAGTGCAAGAGGGAAGCACATTGACTCCCCTGAGTCTATCACCTCTGACACTGACTTAGAGGAATCTGAAGGTTCCCCTCGATCCCCCTCTGAGGATGTCTCCTTTGCTGACATCCTTGAGATCCTCAAACAGAGGGGGAACTGGCCAGCCCTTAACCCTTCGGAGGATGAGTCAGTGTATCTTGAGGCGTTTGGCTCTCGCCCTTCTACCTCCTGGGTGTCCCCTCCCTTTGACCCCCTTATGGAAGTGGTGGCAAGGAAGGCTTGGATGGCTCCTGATTCAGTGGAACCCACCCCGAGGAGACCATCTAAATTTATTACTGCCCCTAGTGATAAAGATTTTTTATCCAAAGGTGTCCCTGTTGATGCCATGGTGGTGGCTGAGGCCACTAAGAAGGAGTTAGCCAATCCTTCGGTTCCTGTCCATCCTCCTAATAAGGAATCTAGGACCATGGACAGGTACGGCAAGCGGATGTTCTCATCAGCGACCTTTTCAATGCGTTCGCTGAATTACTTATGCCACTTCACTCGTCTCCAGAGAGATTTACTCAAGGATATGGGTGAACTGATAAAGGATCCTACAGCTGAGGGGTTCAAAGACACAATGAACTCCCAGTTGGCAACCCTGAATTCCATCGCTAACTCCTCCATGCGGCTGGTCTCATATGCTGCAGATGGGGTGAGTAGAGCCGCAGGCACAGGTGTTGCCTTACAACGTCACGCCTGGATGCGGCTATGCAACTTTGCGGACCCTTTCAAGGCGTCCTTCACCAATTCTCCCTTTGATGGATCATCCTTGTTTGGTCCACAGGTGAAGGATACATTGACCAGGTGCGAGGTAGAAGGTAAGACTCTCTCTGCCGTAGGAGTCCGTTTTTCTACCCTTTCTAGACCCTATCCCAAAGGTCAGAGGGGAGGAAAGATGTGGTTCCGCAAACAATCCCAGGGAGTCTCATCTGACGCACAAGGTCGATTCCCATCTAGAGGCAGAGGGGGGAATAATAATAGATGCCGCCCTAGAGGCAGAGGAGGTCCGCAAAACCAGGGTAGCAGAGAAATGTTCTCTGACAAACCCTTTCAGCATCCCTGAGGGGCTGCCCGGCTGTCCACCTTCGGAGGCAGTCGAGGGAAGGTTATCCCTGTACCCAAAATCCTGGCTTTCCCTTACTCAAGACAAATGGGTACAGTCGATCATATCCGAGGGTTACAAAATTCCCTTTATTCACATCCCATCCCAACCCAAAAGATCCCTTCCAGACGTTCCACCCGGTCTAAGGGAACAAGCAGCATTAGAAATTTCAAAGCTGCTATCAAAAAGAGCTATCCAATCAGTCCCAGCAGACCAGCAAGGATCCGAATCTACTCCAAATTCTTTTGGTACCAAAAAACAGGGGACTGGAGACCCATACTGGATCTCAGCTACTTAAACAAGTATATCAGGAAAACAAAATTCCGGATGGTCACGCTTCAGTCCATTCTACCCTTCTTGGGTCAGGACAATTGGATGTGCTCGATAGATCTTCAGGACGCGTACTACCACATCAAGATGAACAGACACTCCAGGAGATATCTCCGCTTCAGGCTGGGAGCCAGTCACTACCAGTTCAGGGCCCTGCCCTTTGGTCTCACTACAGCCCCCCGTGTGTTTACCAAATGCATGGCAGTGGTCGCGGCTCACTTGAGACGTCAAGGATTCCAGGTGTTTCCATATTTAGACGACTGGCTCCTTACCGCCACCACCAGACATCAGCTTCTTCTATCCAGGGACTTCACCATCCAATCTTGCCAAGCTCTAGACATTTCAATAAATTTCGAAAAATCTGCCTTGTCGCCTTGTCAATCTATTACATTTATAGGCGCCACCTTAAACACACTCAATCTTTCAGCCAGACTCACAGAGCAGAGAGTGTCAGATATTCAAAGACAAGTTTCCCTTCTCTTACAATGCAACAAAGTCAAAGCCAGATTAGTTTTGAAGGTGTTAGGACTCATGGCAGCAGCTATTCCCCTTCTCCCCTTGGCTCGCTTTCACATGAGGATCCTCCAATGGATGCTGTTTACTCAATGGTCCTTTCAACAGTTCCCGATGTCTCATACCATTTTGATAACTCAATCATGCAAGAATCAACTGTCTTGGTGGATCACATCACCTCAACTTCTCCGAGGAAGACCCTTCAGTCCCCCCCCCAGTCGCCACGTTGACAACAGATGCCTCCCTGATCGGGTGGGGGGGCATTATCAGGGCAGGACAGTCCAAGGCACGTGGCAACCTTTCGAGTGCCACTTGCACATAAATGTCTTAGAGATGAGAGCAGTGCTTTTAGCGTTGCAAGCCCTTCACGACTCTCTTCCCACTGGGACTATTGCAATTCAAACGGACAACATGTCCGTAGTGTGGTACATCAACAAACAAGGCGGAACCAGATCATACCCTTTATGTCGAGAAGCACTCAGACTTTGGCAATGGGCGATCTCTTCTCAGCGTTTTCTGATAGCAACGCACATTCCCGGGAAATCCAACGTTATTGCAGACAAATTGAGCAGGGCAATTCTCATGCCCTACGAGTGGTCTCTAAAGAAATCAGTTCTAGAAGAAGTATTCCTAAGATTGGGCCAGCCTTGCTGCGATCTTTTTGCTACTCCCCAAAACAGCAAGTGTCACGACTTCTTCACTCTCTTCCCATTACCAGGCCATCCCACCAGAGACGCTCTAGTTCACGATTGGCCCCGGGGACTTCTGTATGCCTTTCCCCCCTTTCCACTGATATCTCAACTAATTCAGAAAGCCATCGCCTTGAGAGTGACAATGATCCTCATTGCCCCTTACTGGCCTCGACAGATATGGTTTCCGTTTCTTCATCGTTACCTTTTGGAGCAGCCTTGGCATCTGGACCCAGTACCAGATCTGATAACCCACCAATCGGGTCAGCTGCACCAATCTCTGCTTTCTCTAAACCTCACAGCGTGGTTTCTCCGATTCCAACCTTAGCCAGGCTTCCCTCAATATCTCGCTCGGTCTGAGATATCTTGATAGCCTCTCATAAATCTTCTAACCGGAAGATTTATAGTAGCAAATGGAAACGCTTCTCCTTTTGAGCAACGTCAAAAAACATAGATCCCTTTACAGCACCTATCCAGTCTATTCTAGATTTTCTAGCAGAACTCTTTCATTTAGGATCATCTGCATCTACCATTAGAGTTCAATTGGCTGCCATATCTAATTTTCATGTTGGTGTTTCGGAGTCTAGCATCATGGCTCACAAACTCTGTAAAGCCTTTTTAAGGGGCGTATTTCTTCTCAAACCTCCAATCAAAGATCCCCTGCCTCAATGGGATTTGAACTTGGTTCTGGCATCCTTAATCCTTCCCCCCTTCGAACCGGCAGCTTCATGTTCTCTGAAGTTGCTTTCTTGGAAGACACTTATAACTTCAGCGAGAAGGGTATCTGAACTCCATGCTCTGTGCAGTCGTCCTCATTACTTAGTGTTTCACAAAGATAGGGTATCCCTCCGTACTAATCCATCCTTTTTGCCCAAAGTTTCCTCTCAAGTAAACCTAAACCAAATTATTGATCTCCCCGTCTTTTTCCCTAACTATTCAAACAGGTTGGAACAAAAGCTACATTTTTTGGATGTTCATCGCCAACTTAGATATTACTTAGATAGGACTAAACAATTCAGGAAATCTAATCAATTGTTTCTGTCATATGCGGAAGGAAAATTGGGCCGTCCTGTTACTAAAGTATCCCTCTCTAGATGGCTCACCTCTACAATTACCTTCATCTATGAGATAAGACATCAAAAACTACCCTCAAGACCTAGAGCTCATTCAACTAGGGCATTAGCTACATCCGTAGCTTTTCAGGATAGGCTGCCAATAGATTCCATTTGTGCAGCAGCCACCTGGGCTTCTCCTCATACCTTCATTTCACATTACAAATTGGACATGGTTTCCAGAAGCCGTGCCAATTTTGGTTCCACTGTTCTCAAGAGTCTGTTCCGATAGGCCACCCAGGATAAGGTGCTAGGGACGCGGTCCCATCCAGCAAGAATGAAGGCGAGATGGACAACTTAACATTAAGAAGTTATGTACCTACCATAACGTTCCATGTTAGTTGTCTTCTTCTCGCCTTCTTTCTTCGCCCCACCCTCCTTCCCCCAAGCCTGGACAGACCGACAGGAATTCAGTTTGTGTTCTTCCTCTGGAAGTCGTCATTCCCACACGTTCTTCCACCTCTTTTTCTCCTTTCTTAGGTCTGCGATACCTTTCACGCAGGTTGTTTTGAGGTGTGTTTCCCTACTCCATTCTATGGAGACTAGGGTTGCTTGGTATAGCTATCAAACGAGATCTGAGTAGTTACCGCCTAGCATTGTGGGATATAGGGGAGCCTCGAGCCGGTGGAATTAGCTCTCGAGCTTTAGTATTGGCAGAGTCGGAGCCGAGGATCGGCTCTGAACCCATCCAGCAAGAAAGAAGGCGAGAAGAAGACAACTAACATGGAACGTTATGGTAGGTACATAACTTCTTATTTCCGCCTAAGGGTGCTGCCATTTGAGCCTTGCTTGGCATGCAAAGGGGAAAGTCATTGGGCTTGCTTTCTGAATGGCTGCGAACTATCCTCACCACCTCTTTGTGTAGGAGCTTGCCATTGTCTGCCTCTAAACGATCCTTGGGATTGCCCTCTGCCACTCGGGCGCCTGTATCTACCTCTTTGGGGTCTGTCCGTGGCTGGAAAGGACCAATTTTTGGAAGGCCAATTTCTACTGAAACGTGGGGGTTGTACCTGTAGAAAATCTTTCACTGTTTGCATTGATTTAGCCTTTTCCTCCATTTTCTTTAATACCTCCTCAGCATTAGCACCAAATAATACATCCTTTTGTAGAGGGGCATCTAGTAATTTAGCTTTGACATGATCTGGTAATGTTTGTTCCTTGAGACAGGCATGTCTACGTATGACTGATCCTGTAACAGCAGCTCTACATGAGGCCCTAGAGCATCAAAACCACATTGCAAGGTATGTTTACCCACTTGTTCTGCACTATGCATCAAATCCTGCAACTCCTTCAAGTCTGGTTGTTCAGGTTGTGACATTTTACTTCTCAATTGTGATAACAGAAACTGTTGGTACTTTAGCATATGGAACTGGCAGCTTAATGCCCTCATGGTTAAGGTGGCAGAGGTATATACCTTTTTTCCCCACCTTTCTAAGGATCTGGAATCTCTCTCGGAAGGTAATGGATTTTTAGCAGTGGAGGCCTTAAATCCCTTGGGGCCCTGTGAGAGAGTTTCTGGGTCAGCCGCATGGCTTTTGTATAGAAATTGGTGTGAGTCAGGAACCCGGTAGTACCTGTCAGGCTTGACTGGGGCTGGAGGTAAAGAATCCGGGTTAAGGCAGGCCTCCGAGTACACATCATCTAGTATGTCCAATACAGGAGGTATAGCCAGAGGCCTGTGCTGAGGTAGCAAGAGAAAATCCCTAAGCCTTTTCTTGGAATCTGAGTACTCTTGGCCTTCCCAGTGGAAGTGTTCCCTTAAGGTATGCAAGGTTTCCCCAAATTAGTAATCCTCTGGGGGGGATACAGAGGGAATGGACTCCTCTGCATCAGAATCTTCAAAAGGGGAGTAAGAATGATGTCCTTCAAGGATGCATCTGCAGTCCTTACAAATGGGTTGTCCTGTCGTCAGGCAGCCCTTCGGTCGGCCGGATTCCAAAGTCTGGGTCTGGCCTCGGCTGGTGTCGCACTTCACCCGACGTCATAGCTGCAGTTATTCGGGTATAAAGGCATCAGCCGACGCCATTTTCCTCAGTGTTTCTTGCCGCGTGGCGCCCGAAGCAGAAGCTGTTCGCAAGTGCCGGTCGGTCAGAACCAGAGATTACTACTACCGAATTCTTCTACTACTACCGAAGACTTCTAAAAAGCTAAGTACCCCGTTGGGGACTCTTTCTTGCCTCAGCCGATGTCAGAAAAAGTGAATAACTGTTTAACTTGTGGGAAACAAATACCTCATAAAGATTTCCACTCTTACTGCTTACCTTGTTTAGGCCCAGACCACGACGTAGCAGCTTGTCTAGCCTGTGCTTCTTTTAACCGACGGACGCTTAGACGTCGGTCGGAATTTGCTGAGGAGTTTTTCGGCTCCGATTTTGCTTACATTATGCCGTCGGATCCTCCCTACGCAAATATCAAAAAAGCGCAAGGAAAAGGACCGACACTCGCGGTCTGCGGTTTCGGCCGAAACCGGTTAGCAACGCAAGTGTCTCGGTTTCGGCTGAAACCGAGCAAGCGGTTCTTCCTTCTGCCGAAAACTTACCTCCTACCGAGGCCTCTTCCAACCTCGTGGAATCGGCTTCTGATTTACCTTCTGCTCAGGCAGTTTCTCAGGAATTATCTGACACTATCCCCTTGGATATCTCCACCCCTGCACGTGGAGCTGCTAGGCCACCTGCAGCCATGTCCATTAAGGCTTTTGCCAGGGCTAAAGCAGCTAAAACTACTAAATCTGTGCCTGCTAAGACCCCCCTCACAGGCCTAGCTCTAGTTCACAAATGCTTAGTCTAGCAGAGGATCTCATTTCTTTAATCCGGGGATCCCAATCTCACACAGACAGGGCCTCTCACCCACCTCCAGAGAAGAGGCCTAGAGCAGAGCCCCCTGAACCAGTTTCTACAGATGATTCCTCTGATGATTCAGATAATACTAACCCTCCAGAGGCTTCTTTCTCACTCTGATGCTGAAGAGTCCATCCCTTCTGCCTCTCCGCCTGAGGAATTTTCCTTTGGGGAAACCTTGCATGCTATGAGGGAACAATTTCAGTGGCAGGGCCAGGATTTCTCAGACTCTAGGAAGAGGCTTAGAACCTTTCTGCATTTACCACAACATAGGCCTTCAGCCATTCCTCCAGTTCTCTGTTGTAGATGATGCATTTAATGATGCTTGTACTGCTCCTGATTCACTTCCACCGGCCCCTTTAAGCCCGATAGGTACTACAGGGTTCCGGATACTCATCACCATTTGTATAAAGCTCCTTTTGCAGATCCCGAGACTATCTCCCAGGGTCCTAAGGCTGTAGCAGCTACCTCTGGCAAAACCCTCCCTCTGAAAGGGAATCCAGGTCCTTAGAGAGATGGGGTAAAAAAGTTTACACTTCTGCAACTCTTTCAGCTAGAGCATTGAACTGTCAATTCCACATGATCCAGTATCAAGAATTTATGCTATACCAGTTAACCAAAAAGTTGTCCTCAGATGAACCATTAGACAAAAAATCTGTTCAGGAAATGGTACATAACATTCAGCAGGTCAGTAACCATTCCTTAAAATGCGGCTATGATGCACTGGAAGCTCCGTTCAGATCAGCCATGACTGGCACAGTTATCAGAAGGCATGCATGGTTAAAAGAGCAGGCCTTACCAGACCATGTGAAATCCAAATTACTAGATGCTCCCATGGACAAGATCAATTTGTTTGGCTCCCCTGCACAACAGGTGCTCAAGAAGATGGAAGAGAAGGCAAAATCTGTCCAAACAGTGAAAGATTTCTTACAGGTCCAACCTCCAAGGTTTAGCAGGAATTGGCCCTCCAAGAATTGGTCCTTTCCCGACTCCTCCAGAGCCCAGAGAGGCAGGAATAGGCGTTCAAGAGGCTGAGGTCAATCCAGAGGTGCCTACAGGGGACGCCAGTGGCAGGGTAACAACCAACGAGGTGCAGCCACGGACACAGCCACCACCACTACTACAGGACAATCACAGTGACTTGGTTCTAGCACCGCCTACCAGGGAACAACTAAAAGCACCCTTGGGCGGGAAGCTAGCTTTATTTTCAGTAAACTGGCATTACATCACAAGAGACAAGTGGATTTTGCAGACAATAGACCAAGGTTACAGGTTTCACTTCCATACTCTACCAGGGAAGAGAGGAATGCCAAACCTACCTCCAAATCAAAAGGCAGAAGCTCTAAAAGAAATATCTCAATTATTAAAAATGAGAGCTGTGGAAAAGGTACCATCTATGGAGCAAGGACAGGGATTTTACACCAGACTCTTCCTGGTACCAAGAAAAGAAAGCAAATGGAGACCTATTCTCGACCTGTCCGCTTTAAGCACATTCCTCATTGTTCCAAAATTCAAAATGCTGACCCTACAGCAGCTTCTTCCCATGCTGGGCAAGGAGTCTTGGCTGGTAACTCTAGATCTCAAGGAGGCATACCTGCACGTCCCCATACGACCAAATTGCAGAAGATACCTCAGATTTCTTGCAGGATCAGAGCATTATCAATTCTCAGCATTGCCCTTTGGCTTATCTACTGCGCCCAGAGTGTTCACGAAATGCCTGGCATCAGTAATTGCTCATTGCAGGCTCCAGGGAATCCAAATCTACCCTTACCTGGACGACTGCCTGATACAAGCGGACAACAAAATCAAGTTAGCAGAAGACTTGAAAAGGGTCATTTACCTACTACAAGCCCTGGGATACACAGTCAATATAAACAAGTCAAGGCTGATACCATCCCAAAGGATAACCTTCTTGGGTGCAGAGCTGGACACATCGAAGCAAATGGCATTCCTAACAGTAGAAAAACAGGAGCAACTCCCTCTATACTTCTTGGCATTAACAAAGCAGAACCATCTAACAGCAAGAAAAGTCCTGCAAGCCCCGGGTTTCATGGCATCCTGCATAATATTGGTTCCACATGCCAGAATGCATATGAGAAAGTTACAGTGGTACCTAAGGAATTTATGGTCTCAGCACAAGCATAGCCTAGAAACCCAAATTCCAATAATTCCATGCCTGGAGCAAGAATTCCAATGGTGGGCTCAGGCCTGTCAATCAAACAAAGGATTGCCCTTCCACAACACTCAACCAAGCCAAACCATTACCACGGACGCCTCAGACCTCAGTTGGGGGGCCCACATGCTAGACAAGTGCATACAAGGCTTATGGACTCAAGACCAGCTGCACCTACACATAAATCAAAAGGAAATGCTGGCAGTAAAACTGGCAATTCAGACATTCAGACCATTTCTTCGACAAGGTCAACTGTTGATAAGGACAGACAACACCACAGTTATGTGGTACATCAACAAACAGGGAGGCACACATTCGTACCCTCTATGCCGGATGGCAGTGGATCTCTGGAATGTGGCCCTGAGTTACAACGTTCAGTTACAAGCAATTGTTGTACCAGGAAAAGAAAACATTCTAGCAGACATACTAAGCAGGACTACCACGGATGCCCACGAATGGATGCTGCATCCGGACATCTTCAAAACCATTACAAGAAAATGGGGACTCCCTCAAATAGACTTATTTGCATCCCCACGCAATTACCAACTAAAGAAATTCTGCACAAGGACGTACCACCCACTTGCTTGGAAGGTGGACTCCCTATCTTTCAGTTGGAAAAACCTGACAGCATATGCATTCCCACCACTTCCTTTGATGCACAAGGTGCTATTGAAGATCAAGGAGGACCGTCCAAGGATCATCCTGATAGCTCCAGACTGGCCAAGACAACATTGGTACCCATTACTGAGGAGCATGTCTCGGGAACAAATATGGCACCTACCCCTTGTTCCCTTGCTGTTAACACAGAACAACTACAACACCCTGCATCCAAACCTGAAAACACTGCAACTAACTGCCTGGAACATTGCATAAGAACAAATAACCCAAATTTATCCCAAAGGGTAAAAGACATTATCTTGGAGGCTCGCAGACCCTCAACAAATTATTCAGCAAAATGGAAAAGATATTTCATTTGGAGTACTGCAAAAGAAGAAAATGTGTCACTGGTAAACATAGCCAACATCCTGGAATACTTGGCAGAGCTCTTCCACAAAGGCCTGTCCTATTCTTCCATCAAGATTCATGCATCAAGATTCATGCATCAGCTATTTCAGCAGAATACGACTTGGATCCTCCAGTCTTCTCACATCCTCTGCTCAGGCAGTTTCTGAGAGGAATTAAAAATGTAAAACCGCCTAGGAAGCCACCATTGCCAGCATGGGACTTGAACTTTGTGCTAGAAAAATTGACACTTCCTCCTTTCGAACCAGCAGCAACAGCAGAATTACAATACTTATCATGGAAAACTGCTTTCCTGTTGGCAATCACTTCAGCAAGAAGGGTATCTGAGCTACAGGCACTAATGGCAGTACAGCCCTTCCTGATCTTCCACCAAGATAGAGTATCCATGAGAACTAATCCTACTTTTATGCCTAAGGTGGTCTCCAGAGTATCTTTGAATCAGGCTATCCACCTACCTACATTCTTCCCCAACCCTCAGAACAGGGGAGAAAGGCTGTTGCATACCTTGGATGTGCATAGACAATTACGCTACTACCTGGACAGGACCAAGGGCAATAGGAAAACTGACCAGCTACTGGTAGCATATGCAACAGGAATGGAAGGAAAAGCAATTTCAAAACAGACAATCTCTAAGTGGATAGGAAATTGCATTAGATTTTGTTACTCCTACCATGGAAAGAAAACTCCAGAAAAAAACTCCAGAAAACATCAGGCCTCACTCTACAAGGGCTACAGCCACTACCACAGCTTTTCTACGAGGAGTGGCTACCAAAGACATTTTAGAGGCTGCTACTTGGAGCTCCGTGCATACATTTGCCAAGCATTATAATTTACCTTTATACTCCAGATCCCGAGCAGGTTTTGCCACTGCTGTTTTGCAAGGGATCTTAACTACACCATAATTTTATTTCTCCTCCTCCCCCAGTTTTGCTATGGTATTCTACCCATTTGTAAGGAGTGCAGATGCATCCTTGAAGGACATAGTACAGTTTTGTACCTACCATAAATGTAGATGTCCGATAGGAATGCATCTGCAGTCAGGATTACCCACCCTCCTTCCCCTCTGTGGTACTCCTAGGGTATTTGCTCATCTTGTAGCTAGCTGGGGGAATCTATTATGGTGTATTTGTTTGTATATATGTACATACATGCCTATTTTTTGTTTGCTCTCTACTATTTGGAATCATTTGCATTTATCCAAATTTAGCCTTCCTAGAGGGCACCTGGCATCTGGGACAAGAAACACTGAGGAAAATGGCGTCGGCTGATGCCTTTATACCCGAATAACTGCAGCTATGACGGGTGAAGTGCGACACCAGCCGAGGCCAGACCCAGACTTTGGAATCCGGCCGACCGAAGGGCTGCCTGACGATAGGACAACCCATTTGTAAGGACTGCAGATGCATTCCTATCGGACATCTACATTTATGGTAGGTACAAAACTGTACTTTCCTGTTCATCAGAGTGCTCTGATATAATGGAGGCCTGATCAGAGGAGGGGGATTCTTCCTCCACTCTGGGCCTTTTGTCCGGGGTTTGAGAACCCTGATAAGAGTAATTAAATCCTCAGCCATTTTAAGCATCTGTTTTTTAGGCATGGGGCCTGGAGATGGGCCCTGTGTAGCTTGTCTCTTAGAATGCATGGCTGCTTTAGACTTAGTGAAAGCCTTGATGGAAAAAGAAGAGGAAGGTCTGAAGACACCTTGAGAGGAGGCAGACCTGTCTACATTTTGAGATTCACCACCAAGAGTGGCTTCGGTATCTGTAGTCGGGGTGTGGGCCGAGGAGCCTGCGACCTCGGGCACAGAAGACACCGCCAATGAAGTGTCGTCGGTAGTCAGGGGCTGCGTAGGTGCCTCGCTGAGAACCGGACCACCTGTAGTCGGCTTTGGCGTGGTGTCGGTAGAGGCCGCGGCCCTCGTGTGTCGGTCCTTATCTTTGCGCTTTTTAGACAAAACTGGAGTCGGAGTATCCGACGACATAATATAGTTAGATTTTTTGCCAAAATAATGCTGGGCGAACTCCGCCCGACGCTTAATGGTGCGTTTGTTGAATGTAGCACAAAAACGACAGACCGAGACGTCGTGGTCTGGGCCTAAACAAGGAATACAGAGGGAATGAAAATCCTTATGCGGTATTTGCTTCCCACATGAAATACAATTATTAACTTTGTCTGACATCGGTCTGAGGCAAGAAAAGTTTCCCCAACGGGGTACTTAGCTTTCAAGAAGACTTCGGTTGCAAAATTTTCGTAATTTCAGGAGCTGGCCGACCGGCACTTGCGAACTGCTTCGCTTCGGGCACTGCGCGGCAAGAAAGACTGAAGAAAATGGCGTCGGCTGGTTCTTTTATACCCCTGTCGCACTGACGTCAGGGAAGAAGCGACTACAACCGACGCCGGACCTAGACTTTGGAATTCGGCCGACCGAGGACCCGCCTGACGGCAGGAGAACCCATCTGTTATGACTGCAGCTGTATGCACGATGAACATCAGAAGCAGTTCACAAGTGCCGGTCGGCCGACTCCTGAAATTTTCATTTTCGAGTTTCAGAACCGAAGTCTTCAAACTAAAGCTAAGTACCCCATTAGGGAAACTTCTTCTTGCTCCTTACCAATGTCAGTAAAAGTTAATAATTGCATTACATGTGGGAAGCAAATATCTCCTAAGGACTTTCATTTGTACTCTATTCCTTGCCTAGGCCCTGATCTCAAAGTGCCTTGCTGTCGGTTTTGTGCTAAATTTAACCAACACACTATTAAGCGTCGGTATATTTTTGCTTCTAAATATTTTGGTTCAAGATTTAACTATCCTGAAATGTCGTCTGTTAGCAATCCGACTACCGGAGTTCACAAAAAAGACAGCGACAGACTGTCGAGGTCCAAAACCGACGAAACTTCTAAGCCAGTCGCCAGTACTCAGTGAGGTGCTTTCGCAGCCCCTGATACCCGCTACTTTTGAGTCGCAGGCCTCTACCAAGACCCATTCGGAGTCCGGTATGCCGCGAGATTCTGCAAGTATTGAACCCGCGGATGTCTCTCCCTTGGATGGGTCCAGAGCCACTGAGCAGGCACCCGCTTCTGAGGATGTTTTCAGGCCTCAACATTTGTGTATTAAACCGACGCCATCATCAAAAACAAGGCCAAAACCAACTTCTATGTCTAAAAAAAATGACGCATGAACCATGTGCTCAGGCCCCTATGCCTAAAAAACAAGTTATCAAAATGGCTGAGGATTTAATTACCTTGATCAGGGGTTCCCAACCCCCTCCTGCTAAGAGGCCTAGGCAAAGCACTGATTATGAATCTTCAGATCAGGTTTCCATTTCTTCTGATTCCTCTTCTGATCAGGAATTTTCTATTCCACCTTATGGGGACTCTGATGCAGTGGAATCCATCCCTTCTGCTTCTCCTCCTGAGGATTACTCTTTTGGAGAGACTTTGCATACTTTAAGGGAACATTTTCACTGGGAGAGTCCGGACTTCTCAGAATCTAAAGAGAGGCTTAGGGATTTTCTTCTTCTTCCTCAGCATAGACCTTTGGCAATACCTCCTGTATTAGACATTGTTGATGTGTTCTCAGAATCAAGCATCGCTCCAGATTCCCTGCCTCTGGCTCCTAATAAGCCAGACAGATATTACAGGGTTCCTGACTCCTACAAATTTCTCTTCAAAAATCCTGCTGCTGACCCTGAAACTATTTCTCAGGGTCCCAAGGGTGTTAAGGCTTCTACAGACAAAAATCCTACCCCTTCTGATAGAGATTCCAGGGCGCTGGATAGATGGGGAAAGAAGGTGGTTTACATGTCTGCAACCTTGGCAATCAGGGCTTTAAACTGCCAGTTTCATATGCTTAAATATCAACAGCATGTTATGGGCTTACTGAAACAGAAAATGATGTTGATTTCTGATTGTGTGGAAAATAGAGATACAGGATTTATTGCATTCAGCAGAACAGGTTGGAAAGCATACTTTGCAATGTGGTTTTGATTCCTTGGAGGCCTCTTGCAGGGCCGCCGTAACTGGATCTGTGATAAGAAGGCATGCCTGGCTCAAGGAGCAAAATCTGCCTGATCATGTTAAAGCTAAATTGTTGGATGCCCCTTTACAGCATGACAGTCTGTTTGGTAATAAGGCAGAAGAGGTTTTATAGAAAATGGAAGACGAAGCTAAATCTCTGCAAACTGTAAAAGATTTCTTGCAAGTGCAGCCACCCATGGTCAGGAGACACTGGCCAACTAAGAACTGGCCCTTTCCTGTGTCCAACAGAGCCACTCAGGGCAAACCCAGGCACTCCAAAGGCTCCAGATATCAATCACAAGGATCTTACAGGTACAAGCAATGGGGTGCCTCCACCTCCAAATCAGGAGGTAACAAAGCACAACCCTACAGTAAACAGTCTCAATGATTCTCCTCTGCCATCTCCAAGCACTTATTTTTGGGCAGCCCCCTTGGGGGGAAAACTAGCACTTCATGCTCAAAATTGGCATCTAATTACCCAGGACAAGTGGGTATTAAACATTGTATCCCAGGGGTACATATTTCATTTCCTCACGTTGCCAATTCCAAATGGATGGCCAGATCTGCCACCGAATCAGTGGGCAGAGGCACAGAAATAAGTCATGTCCCTCATGGATATGGGGGCTATTCAACCAGTGCCAGAAAAGTAAAAAGGACAAGGATTTTATTCAAGACTTTTCCTGGTACCCAGAAAAGACAAATCATGGCATCCAGTTCTGGACTTATCAATTCTAAATACGTTCCTGGACATTCCAAAATTCAAAATTTCAAAATACAACAGCTACTGCCTATGCTAGGCAAGAATGCCTGGTTGGTAACTCTAGACTTAAAATGCTCTGACAGCCTTCAAGGACTTCCTTCATCCAGGACAACTACTGATAAAGACGGACAACACCACAGTTATGTGGTACATAAACAAGCATGGGGGTACCCACTCCTACCCCCTTTGCAGACTAGCCATGGCCTTGTGGAACACAGCCTTGACTTACCAAATATATCTTCAAGCTCAATTCCTGCCAGGAAAGCAAAATACTCTGGCAGAAGACCTAAGCAGAAATCTTATCGACCTGCACAAATGGAAACTGGATCCACAAATCTTCAGCATGTTAACACAAAAATGGGGGAGCCCAGACATAGATCTATTTGCCTCTCCCCAAAACTATCAGTTGGACCAATTCTGCACAAGAACTCATCACAAAAAAGCATGGAAAGTGAATGCTCTATCCTTCAGCTGAAAAAACCTATCAGTCTATGCCTTTTCCCCTCTGCCTCTACTCTCCAAGGTCTTACTAAAACCAAAAATGATTCTAATTGCTCCGGACTGGCCTCGCCAACACTGATACCTGCTTCTAAGGAGAATATGTCACACCTTCCTCCGTGGTACTTGCCTAACACCTCACCTATTGTCTCAGCAGAACTATCAAATTCTGCACACTCGGCTCCAAACTCTGAATCTTGCAGCATGGCTAATCAACTCATTTCACCAACCACATCTCTCAGTAAACCTGTGATGGATGTCATTTTGGAGGCTAGAAGGCCTAGTACTAGAAAATTTTATGCTGATAAATGGAAGAGATTCTGTGCTTGGAACCAAGCACAAGGAATTAGACACAGCAAAGCCCAATATTCCTCAGATTTTGCAGTACTTAACTGAGATGTTCCACAAGGGCCTATCTTTTTCTTCAATAAAAATCCATGCCTCAGCCATCTCAGCTCATTACAAGACAGAGCCTCCACTCTTTTCTCATCCCCTGCTAAAACAGTACCTCATATGGGTCAAAAAATGTAAGGTCTCCCAGGAGAGTGCCAACTCCTGCATGGGACCTCAGTTTTGTGCTGGAAAAACTCACCCTACCTCCTTTTGAACCAGCAGCTACTGTGGATATAAAATTTCTTTCTTGGAAGACAGCCTTTCTTTTGGCAGTCACTTCAGCTAGAAGGGTTTCAAAACTACAGGCTCTCATGGCAGTGGAGCCTTTCATTATATTTTACCTGGACAGGGTGGCCCTCAGGACCAATCCTTCTTTTATGCCTAAGGTGGTATCCAGTGTGGCTCTTAACCAGACCACTCACCTGCCAACTTTCTTCACAAATCCGCAGAACAAGGGGGAGCGGATTCTGCATTCATTGGATGTACACAGACAACTAAGATTCTACTTAAACAGGACAAAATCTCTAAGAAAGTCTGAGCAACTGCTGGTGGCATTTGCTGCAGGATCAGAGTGGAAGGCTATATCAAAGCAGACTATTTCTAAATGGATAAGCCATTGCATTCATTTCTGCTACTTGCACCATGGTAAACCTGTGTCCAAGGGGATCAGAACCCATTCCACCAGAGCTGCCTCTACTTCAGCAGCTTTTCTCAGAGGGGGCCCTACCAGAGACATTCTAGAAGCTGCTACTTGGAGCTCAGTTCATACGTTCACAACGCATTAACATTTACTTCTCTTGTCTAAATCCAGGGCAGGCTTTGCCACTGCAGTCCTGCAGGGCCTTATAGCTGCTCCTAATGCTGTTTAGTTCCATCCTCCCATCCATAGCTTTGGGATTCTACCCAAATGTAATGACTGCAACAGTGAAACACGAAGAACATAGTACAGTTGTGTACACCTACCATAAATGTAGATGTTCGAGTGTATTCACTGTTGCAGTCCGGATTACCCACCCGCCAGCCCCCTTTCTATACCTTTTCTGTCCTTCACTATGCTCAAAAGCCTTTGTGGTGTATTTGCATTTGGTTGAAGGTAAATTTTATGTGTTCTAAAGTGCATTTATATATTTATAGTTATATATATATTTTTTTGCTCCCCATTTGGGGGGCACCTGACATCTGGGGCAAGAAAAACTGATTAAAATGGCGTTGGCTGCATGTTTTATACCCCTGATGACCTGACGTCATGGAAGAGGAGACAGCAACCTAAGCAGGACCCAAGACTTTGTTATTCAGTCCGACTGAGGGCAACCTGCCAGCAGATTACCCAAATGTAATGACTGCAACAGTCACACTTGAACATTTACATTTATGGTAAGTGTACACAACTGTACTTTGTATGTGTCAGCCCTTCCTGGAGAATATTTGTGTTAGTGTGGGATTCAATGATGGCTCCTAATTTGCTATCATCTGCAAATGTAATCATCCAGATTGCTCTCAGAGAAGTAAATGCCAAAAAGGAGTGGTCCTAGGACTGATCCTTGAGGGACTCCACTTGTAAATGGCCTCTTTGTAGAGGTGGACTCCCCAATTTTAACATCCTAGGCCCTGTCTTAGAGCTAGATGGCTGTCCACCGGGTGACATACTGGGTTTGCACCTAACCTGTTGAGTTTGCAAGAATGCCTGATTGTGGTATTGTGTCAAATGCCTTGGCAAGGTCAAGGTAGAACCATTTTGCTATCATCCATTGCTTTGGTGACCTTCTCAAAGAAGTCCAGCAAGTTGAGTAGGCATGACCTGCCCTTGATGAAACTGTACTGGGTTGGGTCTCCAGTATCTGGAGGTTTACTATATCATCATTGTTCATTTCCATGATAATTCTTTCAATGGCTCTGCATGAAAGACTATTAAGACTTATGGGTCTGTAGTTTCCACGGTCTGTAGATGGCCCACCTTTCTGCAGAGTGATAACTGTTGCTTTTGAAGCCTGTTTGGAGGCTACAGTTAAATAGCAATTCCAGAGGGCCCCATAGGTCATGTTTCATGCTATTTAGAAGGCATCCTGGGATTTTTTCCGGACCCATTGATGAGGTGTTCTTGGCATTAGAGAAGAGCACTAAGGGACCTGTCCTCTAGTGATAGCAGGGGAGTTGTTTTTGATGGTATTTCCCGAGGGAGGGTTGAAGGGAAGAGAAGGGGCAAAGTTTGTGCTGAATTTGTCGGCCATTGGGTTTGCTACATCTTCCGGCTCGTATAGGTGGCTCCATTTACAATGAGCTCTTCACACAATTATGTATTGCCTTTGAGGTTGCGGATATAGCTAAGGAACGCCCTGTGGTCGTCCTTGGCCTGGGAGGCCAAATGTACCTCAAATTTGGCTTTGGTAGACTTTGTCCTCTGAGTTGTTTGTTTAGTTTGATGAGAATGCCTTTAGCCTACTGGGGCTGCACCTCCTAATTTTTGCCATGATTTTCCTCCTGCTGTAATACAGCCTATTGATTTTGTGATTCCACCAAGTTGGCTTGTTTTTCCAGTTAGTTTATTACTACTTCCTGGTGGGTACATCTACCTCTGTGCAGTGATTAACATGCTTGTATCAAGTTTCTGGAACTAGGCAGCAGTGTTCTTAGGGTTTATGGGGGTTTGAAATTTTGCCAGGTTATCACTTAATAGCAGGAAGTTGGCCTTAGAGTAGTTCCTGAATATTCCAGGGTTAGCTGGGGGTCCAGGTTTTATTTTTACTTCAAAGGAGACCATTTTGTGGTCTGATCTTGCCAAGGAACACATTATGCTAGAGGATGTGCTGTACTCTTGCATATTAGTGAGGACCAGATCCTATTTGGTTGCACCTCTGTTTGGTGTATTGGAGTTTGTGTTTACAAAATCTGTGAATCTCTGTGCCTATACATTTAGTGTTGTATAGGATTTCCAGTTAATAGTGGGGTAATTAGTCACCTATGAATATGGTATTGGGTTGGATGGTGAGTGTTCCCAGTAGGTTTAAATATGTGGTATGGGTTTCCTGGGTCATAGCAGGGGACCTGTAGTTTGCATATGGTGATTTGAACATGGAGTAGCTCAACTGCATTGTCCTGTTTGACCAGTCTTGAGGTATATTTATTTTAGGTGTAAATTGAGACATCTTTAGTCCCCGTCTGTGTAATAGCTGGTCTAAATGTGTGGAAGGCATTATAACCTTGCACCGCTGGTGTGCTCTCTGCAGCTTTAAACCATGTCTCAGTGACCGCACAGACTTTAGCATTCTCAAGGGAGAAGAGAGCTTCTAGGGAGTGGAGTTTTTTGTTTAGACTCCTAGCAGTGAGGAGTAACACCTTTAGATTTTCTTGGTTTTGATTTGCTGTGTTGGAAGTACTTTCAGTTTGGCATTGCATAAAAAAGGCCCTGTGGGGCGAGACAGTGTTTTAGCTAATATTCAAAAGCCTGCAGGGGAGAGGTGCAGACCATCCCTGGCAAATCAGCATGGTCTGCTTACCATCTTCTTCCATGCTAACAAATATTGCACCCCCTTAGAATGCCACCAAAAACTATGCCAATTATTAAAGTACTTCATCTTTTGTTTATATTGTGGCATCATCCTTGGAGAAGTTGAAGTACTGCTCAATGCTAAGCTAATACCAGCCTGAGACACATATTCCAAGAGCTCCATGATATATGTCTTCATATAGTCTAGTGAGGTACGTCTCAGGTAATTTACACCCACATGGACTATGACTGAGTCATGCTGGTACTTGTGGTCCAGTGACCTGAATGCGTGTGTAATGTGGCAGATCCTAGCCCCTGGTAAACAACTGACCATGACTTTCTCCTTACTCAGCCTGGTGAGAAGGACATCAGTGTGTCTCACAATGGAGTCTCCAATGACCAGGATGTTGGATTATGTTGTGGCTTGACTTATGGGTTTAGAAGTAGAGGCTCCATGAGATGTGGCTGTATTTGTTTGTTGGTGTGGGTGTTGTCTTGAAAGAGTGCATTGGGGCTGCTGAAGGTGTGTATTTCATCTAGGAGGCCTTTGGGGTTTACCTCACGATATGTGGGTCTGTATGTCTAGTCTGAATTGTGTATGATGGGTGCAGCGTGTGTAATACTGTCAACCTTATTGACATTAGGAGTACTTGTATGTGAGAAAGCTTTGCCTCCAGTGATCCAGTATTAACTAACACAGATGCCTAGCTGTAGTCAGTACATAAGGTTTTCTTTATGAATTTCCCCGTATTAACAACATATTTTATAGAAATTCAAACAATTTTTGCCTGAGTCATTCTCATAGCCCTCTACTTGGCAGTATGTTTCCCCAAACTGAACCAAAAACTCATTTCTGCTAGGGCTGTAGCTACATCTTCAGTTTTTTTTTTTTTTTTTGGAATTGTATTTTGTGCAGCTGCAACATGCACACCCTCATTAGACAGTATAAGCTGAATATAATCTCAAGATCTAGTTTGACCTTTAAGGCTGCCATACTTTGTGGTATTCTGTCAGGATGCCGCTCAGGATGAAAATCTAGAGAGACTGTTGAACAGACTGGACCATGTAAAGTACAAAAGCCATTGTTTATGATTCATATCCATTCACTTCAATATATTGACCCACCAACTTCCTTTCTAAAGAAATTTTTCCATTTGGGAGAGAGTGATGAAACGTTCTTGAGGCCTATAAATTTTTTTGAAGATTTTGTTAGTTGTGTGTGTAAGAGGGTCATATTCAGACAGGAGAGTAGGGGGAGGAGGATTATAAGAGCTAGGATGGCTTTTTTGAGCCCAAGAGACTTAAATATGCAATTCAACTGACTGATGCTTGCAATGTTTCAGTGTAGTTTGAAGTTTGATGTGAACGGACATGAATCATGAAAATCGAACATTATGGCAAATTGTATAACTTTTGTTTTCTTTTTTTTTTTAACCAAGTTACCAGGTCACTTCATGCTGCTGCTGCACTTGCATCTAACCCCTATTTTAATTTTCCCCCACATTATTTTGGAACAAGATGGGTTGCTGCGGCTGTTAGGCAATGAATAATCATTGTGCTATTTTGGAGTATAATGCGCAATACATGACACCATCAGTATTTCATAAATTGGCTATATGTAAGGCTGATGTTTAGCTGCCACGTTATCTTAATCGCATTAGCTTAGATTGTAGTTGGCAGCATATAAAACTGTACGTAGAAGAAGGCTAGTTTAGAAAAAAAAAAACATGCAGTTTTACTAAAATGCTCAACAATAAACAAACTCTTACATATACCAATATTTCAAGTGTTTCAAAACACTTCACACAGAGCACCTGTTTAAGTAAATAAAACAATTTATTAAGTATATTGACGGTTAAAATATATTCAAAACAGCTCAGCTTACATACACATATTTATAAGAGCATTGGTAATCTGCATTAATTCAATAAGTTTAATAATTTTAACTATAATACTCTCGTAAACATCTACCCTTGCATATGGATTTAAGAGAAAATGTAAATTCATTAAGACTGGATGCAGCATTAGCACTTAAAAGCACAATTTTATTTGTGTACACTTTGTTGACTGAGTTATTTTCATTAGGCCAGTGGCCCATTTTTATTAGTGACCCATGAAGGTATTCATACTCACTAGGCGAAAATTTGGCCAAGCCACCAGGTACTGCCCCTGCTCTTTTCGATAAGTGCCATGGAGTCCTTTACATTCACCTGAGCTATCACCAACTCTGACAGATGGAGTCTCATTTTAACATTTCATCAGAAGGATGACACACCCAGGACTGCAGCACTGATTTTTGGAATGGTCAGTGATATGTTAAAATATCATCTCAATACTTTGCTTGCATCAGCATATAAAATTGTTCTGGCAGATGAATGGATATTTATACAGATAGCATCATTTTCACTTCTCTCTTTTGTCCTGTAGGTAATTTCCCAGTATTATCCCTCTTCTGGCATTCGAATGGTAATTCTTTGGTACTCCTGAGTAAGGAACATTTCTGTTTGTGCTATTTAGAAACTGCAGAAGAAAGCTGATCACAACTGATGAAGAGAAGTTGTGATGATCTACCTCTTGAAGTTTTTGAAAAAGAAACACTTCACATAAGCTCATCAGTTAAGAACTGGAGAAAATAAGTCATTTCAAAATGGAGAAAATTAATGTCTACAGTAAAACTAATGAGACCATGAGCGCTACATTTATTGTCTAGATGTGCTGCATAACAATATGTAGTCCAGAGGTATGGAATGCAATCATGATTCTCTGCTTAGCTTAATGTAGAATTGAGATGGCTGTCTTATTTTAAAAAAGGATTGTTATTTCTCTTTGATCAAATGATTTTGCACATAAAAAACTTGAATTTCTTACTGATGTGAACTTTTTTTAGTGATTTGTATGCTAACATTCTTTTATAGTATATGTCATGACATTGTAAATATGTATAGTTCGAGTTCAGTTTAATTTTGCATTTTTAAATATAAAATCTATTAAAGAAATTTTAAAATCAGAAGTCTTACTCTGTTTTTCCCCCTAGAGCAACCAGCTTGTGATCCTACAAAATTAATAACACAAGGGTCTGTTTAAAAATGTATATAGGTTACAGTTCTCATAGAGCATTTTTCAGCCAGATCTGCCATTCTGTGAATTCTGTATGGGATTGGCAGTATTGTAGTACAGCACACTGTTTGCCTGCCAGGAAAGCTAACAAGCTTAGTGAGCTCTACAGTTGCCTGTATGAATGATGGAAACATTTCACGTTAATTAGTCTCACCTGACCTGTGTTCCCACATCTTACTTATAACCTGGGAAAAGTCTGTGGAAGTTCATCAGTTTCCTTCAAGCTGTACATAACAAATTTCTGTAGAATAGTCACTAGATGGCACTCTTATTTTCTTAGCAGTAACATTTTTTGGAAGGCATGCACAAACAGCAGTACAGGACACTGATAGTTCTAGGCCCATCAGCACATAGTGAAGGGCCTCCACCTTCCTCAGATTTATCTTTCATTAGCCATGTAAAGTTGATTTTGCAGTGAAAACTCTGAGTAGATATGTAATTAGGTCTCTGTGCCAGTGCTTCTATGTTTGGCTATTAGCTGTTTTAAGTAAGATGGGTCACTGTGCTTTAGCTTTCCAAGCAGTAAGCTATGCTGCTCTTCGAAAATAGTGACTGCAACAAAGCAAGTATTCCCACTTACTATTTTCTATGGGCTCACTTTAAAAAAGGAGGAACCCTATGGGCTCACGTTAAAAAAGGAGGAACCTATCTTCCATGTATGTACGAGTGAAGGGTAGCTTTAGTATTTGAGGTGTAAACACAGTTTCCTTTTATCACTCGAGTCTGTGCATGCTACGACCATTTATTTTAACTTTGACAAATGAGCATCTCCATTCTATACTTGCTGCAGCAAAATGTTTTCTGTGTAAAGGGAACTGTCTTTCAGGTGGCTACATTTTCAAACTATCTACATTACACTAGACAGTAAAATAGACAGTTGCAGAAGGTATTCATTCAGAGCGCTTGTTTTGCTTGAGGTTTGACCAAAATTTTAGAGACTGTCAGCACTGTAAAAAGGTACTTCTCCGTTATCAGGGCAACACTATTAATGCGATCATTCAGGTGTAATGCAGCTCATTAATATGCCTGTTGAGCACATGTCGGTAAAAAATGCTTGTGTTAATAATTAAATGTTTAACCAAGAAATTAGTCTGTCTTTTACACACACATCTGCCTGACAGACATGTTAAGGTTCTGCGTTACAGCGGAGCGATCGCTTTAAAGTGTTGCCCCAGTAAGTCACACAGACAGAAAATCAGTAATAAGGAAATACTTGCAAATAACATGACATTTCTTTCTTCTGTTAATTAGTCGTGACATGGTGATATGTACACTGCATGAAATGCCTAACATAATGCCTAGCTAACTGCCTGGGCTTACAGTTTATAAAGACGTAGTCATGCTGATCATTTGTAATCAGACAGTTTTCAGTCCTCCACGAGGCATGTGAAATGATGATTCCAAAGACATGCATCTGGAGCATTTCTCCCCGGGCCTCCGCTGAAAACAGGCTCTGTGGAACCTAGTCGGACTTTCCCGGTCAACAAATGATAAATAAAAAATAAAAATAAATAAAAATGTTTAAAAGACAGTGAAATTGCTATGTATATGTTTGCCGTGAAGGGCTTACAAGACATAAGTTGTTAAGATTAGGCTTCGACTTAAATTAATTATGTAAAAGCCTTGTACAATAGCAACAGATGTTATACATAATAAACACGGTTATTTCCGGGCTTAGCGATGCCTTCCTAAATCCATGCTGACACTCAACAAACGATCACTGTTTACTGATTGTAATCGCATCCTCGTGGCTTAATGAAGCAGAGTAAGTATAATTAGAGATGTTGAGGTCGAGTTTTTGAAAAAAAACATTTTCTACAATGCCTGATTTCCCTATAATGGAGAGCTTGCTGTAATAGTAGAACTTTTCTTTTTTTTTTTTTTTTTTTTTTTTTTTTTGCACTATTCTGCTTTCGGACAAACACTTTCAATGCGGGTGCTGAGCTCCGACTCCGTCAAGCCATGTTTTTTGGATGTTAATGTTAACAGCTGTGTGTAAATCAGTTAAATGGATAAAATGTATTAAAAAAAAAAACTAACTTCTACATTTTACACACATCACAAATACACGGTTTGACACTGGATTTGGAAGTCAGCAACTGCATTAACAGTGTTGTCCCGATAACGGAAAAGTACCCGTAAAAATTTCAAATTAGCCTCAAAAGTTAGCTGACAAAATGGCTTTTGGCTTCCATTCTGAGTTCTTAAAGGGGAAAAAATGTGAGTATAGACCATAAAGGTTCCTTGACCAATGGATTCTGGGACTTCTTCATCAGCTACACCATCTGTCTAGGCTAGCACATGTGTTTTATTGTCCTCAAACTGACAGGGAAGACAGCTCCATCTGGAAGTAAGCGTATAACATCCAAAGTGCTGAAGTTCATCTTGAAACAGATACCTACGTAGGGGCTGACAAAGCTCCTATATCGGTTATACCAGATATCATATAAGAAGTCCTGGAGCTTGTGTTGGAGTAACCAGGAAAGAATGCATAAGACCTAAGCTCAGGCTTTATTGGCAGAAGAGTTGCAGCCCATACATGCTCCCCTTCTGCTAAGGAGAAAATGTCACCTAGACTTGCTCAATGCCAGTGTTGACTGACAAGAGGTTTGCTGACGAAGTCATTGCTGTTTCCTGGAAAGGAGCTCAAGTAACCAGAGAAGTACCTTGCATGGACCAGTGAGACCGGAATATATTCAAGCTAGGGCTACTTACAACCTTGCGTTTCTGCAGAAGGACCCTTAAAAGGCAAACTCCTTTTTCCTTTTTATCTGAAGAGGATGAACTTTTCGAATGTCACAATCTTCCTTCACTAAATGTAGTATATTACTGTGAAGACATCTCATCTCAGTCATACGGCTCTTTTTCCTTTACCATACACACTGTAAAGATGCATCTGTCACAAGGCTCTTTTTCCTCAGTGCAAAGTTTATTGGAGATGATTACATCTGGCCAACCTGAGAAATAAGTCTCCTAAGAGCAGTTCGTCAGAATTTCCAAAAGTCCTAGAATCTGTCAGAAATGTATCCCACTATTTAAGAACTTATAGATTTGAGGAAGCAATTTTCAACCATCAGCACATGTCTTATGAAGTTGCTGTATTAGTTTAAAGAAAACACCTTTTTTTTGGTACATCTTAAGGTGAAATCCTAGAACTTTGTATACACTACATCTGAGAAATGTACATATAATTTTCCTTTTTAATAGAGATGGTGACATGCTAAGCATGTTGGGAAAGTGATTTTGTTCATCTAATATTTAAGCAGTAAAAGCTCAGAATTATCAAGCTAGCATGTTATCCAAATGATTCTATAATGAAGCACCAACTTCCTGGAAGCTGATGTTCCAAAAGAGCAACAACAACAAAAAAAAAAAAATGCCTGAAAATCAAAAGGGCAAAAAACTTTTTTGCAGAGGGGAAAACCCTCCACAGTCCCAAACTTGTGTATATCAACTCCGCCATCGCAAAAACTAAAAGAAGTGATAAATCTTCCTAAATAGTGAATCCTCGCTGGCACACAATTAGAAACCGCATCAGTACTGATTTCCTATGGAGGAAAAAGTGTTCAATGTTTTGCCATTCATTTTTTTTTTTTTTTTTCCTTTTTTTTTTTGTGGCCTCGAGCAGTTTCACCTCAAGCAGGTGTAAGTAAGCCTGTCAGGGTTCTCTCGAAAAAAAAATGGTAGAAATTAAATTCTGTGGCTGCCTGACTCTAATAACTGAAGGTTAACAGTAAGCCTTAAAATAGGCCAGACAATATGCTTAGACGCACTCAGTTTTGCAAAACATACTTTCTTTGTAATATCCAGAGTACCTGCCTCAAGATTTGTATTAAAAAGGTATGGATGGCTAGCCTGTGAAAGTCCACCTGAAGTTAATACAGGCAGAAGTTTTAGGTGCACCTGTTCTGGATGATTCCCTTGTGTTCCATACGTCAGAATTTAGTGGTCTTTGAAACAAAAAGTTGATAAGAGCCCAGTTGTTTTCATTTTATGTTCTTAGAGACACCTCCTTGGGAATCCTGACCTGCAACCTCCCCAGCCTTCCTCTTCTAGCTCTGACAAATCCATTTTATAATCAAGTATATGAAGAGAACATGTACAGGCAAAACATTTTTAAAAAGGTTTTCTTTTCACAAAATCTCAGTGACTGCAGTATTTAGCTACAAGTCACATGGCAGTATATTTTGTTTTTGCTCCCATTCCCCTGGATAACTATTGACCCTCCCTCTTACTTTCCCAGTCGTCATATTCATTCCTTAGAGGTGAGACTCTTGTGGCCTATTTGTTCCACTGTAGAGTGACCTAGGAGTGGTAGAAGTGAGCCATCATCCATCTTGGGGAATGCCAGTTGTTGCCTTAAATCCCTCTCCATTCCATTGCACATACCTGCTACATCCCAAGAGGTGTCATACGTTAGTCTTCAGTGTGTGTAGTGTTTTATCCACATTTGTGGGAGTTACCTACTTGGTGGCTGTACTGTCTTGAAGGCAAAGCTCTTCCAGTGATCTTGGATCTCTTAAGGTGTTTACCTCACAAACACAAAGTACAGTGTTTAATTCTCACCTTTGAAGAAAAATAGCTAGAATTTGAATGGCCTAAAAGGCAGCTAGCCTAATATGTAAATATAAACCTATGTGCTTCCTGACCAGTAACATATGCCGCCCCCCCCCCCCCCCAAAAAAAAAGACTGCTAATCAGGATCTGCCTCGTCATTCTTTTCTTTCTACCCAAGCCATTGGTCTTTCTGTGGTAATCTGGGTCATATTTGGGTTGTAGTTCTGTATGCTAATTGAGCTTGGCCACACAGTAGTGCCTTAATGTAAAACCTGGCACATGAGTTGCAGCTTTATTTTGTTAAACACATAATTGAATGCTTAGTTTATTGCCACTTTCAAAACAAAGAATGAAAATGTCTTTTTTTTTTTTAATTTGATAGTTTTATTTAGAATTTGCATCATCTTGTAGCAGCTACAGTTTCACAGGCTTGAGTAGATGTTTATTTTCCTTTATACATAGATACAGTGCACCCAGTCCAGGGTTTGGACATTATTTGAGTTGTGGCAAAATTATTTTTATGCCTGTTTTCTTTGTGGAGTTGTTCAGGTTGCTGTTGCTCTTCTTGGATCACATTTCAAAAATTGAGCTTAATGACAGCCTGAACTGAATTTTAAATGGAACAGACTGACATTTCTACAACTTGTTGATACATATTTATACTTGTTTTCACAATAAAGGTACTTGGATAGGCCTTTGTTGGTACTTTCTTCCACGGCTGTCATCGGACTTTGTGTTTAATTTCATATAGTTTGTAGAGTTTATTTTTGTTAATGTATGGGCCCATAGTATTCCTTTATTCAGAACCTACTGCCATCTTGTCAGACTTGTATCGATTATGACATTTTGTATGTCCATATGATTGGAGAATCATAACTCATCCATTCATCTTGCTGAAACTTTAGAAGCAGGTCTGAATCTATTTTAAGCTGATTCCTGTAGAGCAGACTTCAGCTCTTGTCATCAGAGAATTTTTGGGCAATTAAGTAATTGGCCAGTATATATTACTGTTCCAAGATAGCCTGGCATATTTATGTGGTGTGGCTGACCCTAAGCTCTACCAGTCTCTGTTACTGATAAATGTTCTATTTGAGGTTATTTATTGGAGAGAGGGTGAAGGTGCTCTCATGATTAACATGTCATGGCTCAACCACTGAACTTAACTAAATTAGTCTTCCTCCAGGAAAAAGAAATTGACTAAATGTTTTAATTTACTTTCACACTAGGTAGTCTCAAACAGGCATAGTACAGTTCTAGATATACATGCTTTACAGTAACTGTAGATCATTACGATACATAGTTATTGTAACCGTAACCACTGACCTCCACTCCCTAATTAGCAAAGGTTATATTAGATATTGGCTAAAAGGATTTATATACAGTATAACAAAATGCACTGTTCTTTCAAAGTGTTAAAAGCTTGCAGGCTTTTCCATGATATTGTGTAATCTAACATCATTCTGGAAAGTGTTTGATTTTTTTTTCCTTAGTGCAAAATCTACAATTAAGCAGTCTGTTTTAGGTAATATTTTGTATATCTTTTATTAGTCTAGTGTAATAGAGTGTCCTGAATACAGTCCTGGCAACCTGAGTTTGATAAGCAGTTTCGGTCTTGACCAGGCTAGCAGGGTGGATGGGCTTGCCTATCCTTGGGGGAAGGGCAAAGCCAGTTGTGTACTGATGCGATCCTTTGGCAGAAGGAGCAAGACATGCAAAGTGTGTGTGTGCGCATGCGATTCTCACCAAGCTACTGTTTGGTGATAGCCTTCATTGAGCAAGTATACGTGTAGAAGAGGAAGGCATTGTAATGACACTGGCATTGCTGTTTCAGTATTGGAAACCAGTACCCCAGACTGGGGAACAAATTTTAATGTATAGAGCTACAAACTAAAAAACGGTCTTGTAAGCATTTGGAATTATGAATATGTGGAACCAGTTTTGGTCCACTTTCATTAGACTCAAAGGGATGAAAACTTTGAACATATGATATAGTTGACAACTGTTGTTGATCTTAGAAATGTTTTTGTTTAATTTAAGTTAGTAAGTATGTGGATTATAGCTGGTATTCTCTGAACTCAGCTTGTAACCTGCTTGAATCTCTTATGACACAATGAAAATGTTTTTGAAAAAAAAAAGTGGGGAAGGCATTGTAGCCCTGTTGTTCTCAAATCTCTTTACTCAGTACAAGGATTTAGGCTAGAGAAAGCTCTCTCCCACCAGGGATGCCAGAGCACAAACAACCTTCATTCCAGTTTGAATGACATTCCCTACATTAATGGCTGGTGGATCTGGGGTTTGGGTAATTAACAAATACTTTCATTCCAGTTAATTGCAGTGTTCTCAGTTTGTTCATTTTTACTAGGCTGTTGATGTGTGAGGCTCTTTAGAAGCTTAGCCCTACATTTCAAGTACAGATAACCCAGATCCTGTAAGAACATTTGCATGTTACCCTTGTTTATAAGGTGAATTTTGTTTTCCCATCCTTTTGTCCATGTTGCATTTGAATAGATTAAGGGAAGTACTTTGCTTTATGTGGAAAGGAAGACTATTTTAAAGAAGTCTGTGATACATCATTTGTGATCTCTTAAGTGGGCATTTACATCACCATTAGGCTTACAGATGTGCAGTAGATAGTCATAGGTGTATACTAGTCTAATGAACACCAGGGCCTTTATAAAAGCCTAGCTGTGCAACCCAACCCAATTGTGTCCCCATGTACCTTGGGCGTGTGTATGGTGGGGTATGTTAAGAGGTTTCTAAAGGTTTTGTGGGGAGGGGGGTGGCATGTTAAGGAATATTTACTGTCGGATGTTAAGTTGTCAATCTCGCCTTCATTCTTGCTGGATGGGTTCGGAGCCGATCCTCGGCTCCGACTCGGCACTTGCTAAGCTCGAGAGCTAATTTTACCAGCTCGAGGCAACCCTATATCCCATGATGCAAGGCGGAGACTACCCAGATCTCGTTTGCCGCTTCGCTAATGAGTTGCCTTCTTTTACCAGCTCTAGGTAAGTGAATAGTTTTTGAGACTTTTTGTCTACCCCCCTTTAAATTTATATATATAATTGTTTTTTGTTAACGTTAACGACTTACTTTAACCCTATTCCCGTCAGTGTTCCCTTTTTTTCGAGTATTTTATTTCCTTTCCCTAGCTTAGGCCTTAAGCCTTCCCCTCCCTAAATTTTTTCCTGTCAGGGATTGTTTGTGTATGACTGTGTGTTATCCCTGTGTATTTTAAATTGTTGGACTGAGTGTGTTTGTGTGTGTGTTATTGTATTGCGTTTCCTCGACACAGTTATGTCGAAGGACACTAAGGTCTCAGGCTTCAAGAAGTGTGACTCGTGCTGTCAGAAGATGTCTCTGACAGACGGTCACACTTCTTGTGTTTATTGCCCGGGACCTTTGCACCTGCAGGACTCTTGTGCTATCTGTCATGCTTTCAGCCCAAGAGTCCTGCAGGAGCGAAGAAACAAGCTGATATTAAGGGGCTTATTAAAGCCCGAGAGCTCCCCGAATAAGTCGGCGCCGGGGAAGCACTCGAAACCTGTTAAGCCTTTGGCTCAGACTTCCAAGCCGTCGGCTTCAGGTTCACCCTCACCAGGGTCGAGATCGGCTCCGGCCGGAGCCGATCCTTCCACCTTACCAGTATCAGTATCGGCTCCATCCGGCGCCGATACTGCCCAATCCAGACATTCAGTGTCGGCTCCAGCTGGAGCCGACGTATCTTCGGCTCCGTTGGCTCCATTGATCTCAAAAAAGAGATCTCGATCCCCTTCGGTGGAATCCATACGTTCGGCTCCGAGATCACCCTTGCTCTCGGAGCGGAGCCATCAGAGCCGTTCTTCTCAGTCGTCCAGGCTGTCCGATCACGACCTCGAGAGAGTGGTGAGTAGACTATTAAAAGTCTCAGGTATTGGCCCAAATACTCCATAGCCCATCTCAACAGACGGTAGCTATTTCACATCCACCAAACATTCCTCCTTCGACTCTCTTACAGAGCTCAGAGCCAGAGCTCCTCGGAACCGGCACCGTTGTAGCTTCGGAGCCGATACCACCCCTTTCGGCTCCGTCGTCCTCTGCTCCGATTTCCTCCTTGAGACCTTCATTGGAGGGATCCGGGCGTCTGGTCTTTCTCGTCGGCTCCGAGGGGGCGAGTGGCATCGGACCCTTGTCCGACCCCGTTCTCCCTCTTGGAGCTTCGGCGTTGGTGAGCTCGGCCCCGACATCTGCCTCGGAGCCTTCCCTCTCGGTGAGGCCTGGGGTTCCTATCTCTTCGGAGCGGGAACTTTCTGGTCTCTCTGACGGGGGGCCTTCGAGGTGATGAGGAGTGTACTAGCCCCTGGGCTTAGTCAACGGACAGTTCCATCAGCTCCTCCCACTACAGTGCCTGCTGACGTCTCTTCTCACTCTCTTGCTCCCGGACCCAGAGATCCAACGCCTCAGGTTTCCCCACTGGGAATATCTTCCGAGGCTTCTCCTGATCCGTCAGGTGAACCCCCGCGTAAGAGGAAACATCTAGACTCCCCTGAGTCTACTACATCAGATACTGACCTGGATGAGTCGGAGGGATCCCCAAGGTCCTCCTCTGAGGATGTCTCATTCTCAGACATCCTTGAACTCCTTAAGCAGAGGGGGAACTGGCCCTCCCTTAATCCTTCCGAGGACGAGTCAGTATACCTGGAGGCGTTCGGATCTCGACCCTCCACCTCCTGGGTGTCTCCGCCTTTCGACCCTCTTATGGAGGTAGTGGCTCGGAAGGCGTGGATGGCTCCGGATTCGGTGGAACCTACCCTTAGGAGGCCTTCAAAATTTATTACGGCCCCACAAGATAGACAGTATTTAACAAAGGGTGTCCCAGTTGATGCCATGGTGGTGGCTGCTGCCACCAAGAAGGAACTAGCTGATCCTTCAGTACCTGTCCATCCTCCTAACAAGGATTCTAGGACTATGGCCAGGTACGGCAAGCGGATTTTTTCTTCAGCGACTTTTGCCATGAGATCGCTGAACACCTTATGCCACTTCACCCACCTCCAAAGAGATGTTCTGAAAGAGTTGGGAGAAGTTTTACAGGATCTGTCAGCTGCTGGGTCTCAGGATAAGATTAGCTCACAGCTAGGAATCCTTAACTCCATTGTTAACTCCTCCATGCGGCTCATTTCTTATGCAGCCAATGGAGCGAGTAGGGCTGCAGGCACAGGAGTGGCTTTAAGGCATCAGTCCTGGATGCGGCTTTGTAATTTTGCAGACCCCCTTCAAGGCATCCTTCACAAACTCCCCCTTTGATGGGTCGACCTTGTTCGGACCTCAAGTGAAAGACACTTTGACTAGATGCGAACAAGATGGCAAGACTCTTTCTGCCATTGGAGTCCGTTTCTCCACCCCTTCAAGACCTTACCCCAAAGGACAGAAGGGAGGGAAAATGTGGTTCCGCAAATCTCAAGGAGTCACGCCTGACGCACAAAGTCAGTTTACCCCAAGAGGCAGAGGGGGTAACAATAATAGATGTCGCCCTAGGGGCAGAGGTGGTCCGCAGAATCAGGGTAGCAGAGAGCCTCTTTCTGACAAACCCTTCCAGCATCCCTGAGATGTTGCCCGATTGTCCGCCTTCGGAGGCAGTCGGGGGAAAATAATCGCTGTACCCAATAGCCTGGCATTCCCTTTCTCAAGACAAATGGGTACAGTCAGTTATATCCGAGGGTTACAAAATTCCCTTTATTCAAACCCCAATTCAACAAAAGGTAACCCTTCCAGACGTTCCACCCGGTCTAAGGGAGCTAGCAGTACTAGAAATATCAAAACTGCTAGTAAAAAGAGCCATCCGGCCAGTCCCAGCGGACCAAATAGGATCCGGAATCTACTCAAGGTTCTTTTTAGTTCCAAAAAAGACAGGGGACTGGAGACCAATATTAGATCTGAGCAAACTCAACAAGTTTGTAAAGAAATCAAGATTCCGGATGGTCACGCTTCAGTCCATTCTGCCCTTTCTGGGCAAGGACAATTGGATGTGCTCGATAGATCTTCAGGATGCGTACTATCACATAAAAATTCACAGACGCTCCAGAAGATTTCTCCGCTTGCGGCTGGGGACCAGTCACTTCCAATTCAGAGCCCTGCCCTTTGGACTCACTACAGCCCCCAGAGTGTTGACCAAATGCATGGCAGTGGTTATGGCTCACCTGAGACGTCAAGGATTCCAGGTGTTTCCATATCTAGACGACTGGCTCCTCACTGCCACCACCAGGCATCAGCTTCTCCAAGCCAGAAATTACACCATTCACATTTGCAGAGGGCTAGGAATTTCTATAAATTTCGAAAAATCTGCCTTGTCGCCTTGTCAATCTATTACTTTTATAGGCGCAAGATTAGATACCGTACAACTTTCAGCAAAGTTAACAGACCAAAGGATCTTGGACATTCAAAGACACGTCCAGGTGATTCTTCTCAGCAACAAAATTCAGGCCAGATTTGCTCTGAAGGTATTGGGTCTTATGGCGGCCGCTATAACACTTCTTCCCCTTGCCCGCTTTTACATGCGTCTTCTACAATGGATGCTATTCACCCAATGGTCTTTTCAACAACTTCCCATGAGTCACAAGATCATAGTAACTCCAACTTGCAAAAGGCATCTGACTTGGTGGATATCGTCCCCTCAAATCCATCAAGGCAGACCTTTTGTTCCTCTTGCCCCAGTTGCCACGGTTACATCGGACGCTTCCCTGATCGGGTGGGGGGGCATTATCAGGGCAGAATGGTCCATGGCACTTGGCAACCTTTCGAGTACCATCTGCACATAAATGTTCTGGAGATGAGAGCGGTGCTTTTAACGTTGCAAGCCCTCAACGACTCTCTTCCCCTGGGAACTATCGCAGTCCAAACGGACAATATGTCCGTAGTGTGGTATATAAACAAACAGGGCGGAACCAAGTCCTATCCACTGTGTCGAGAGGCTCTCAGACTTTGGCAATGGGCAATCTCCTCTCACCGGTTTCTGATAGCAACGCACATCCCCGGAAAATCCAACATCATAGCGGACAGATTGAGCAGAGCTATTCTCATGCCTCACGAGTGGTCTCTCAAACAATCAGTGACGGAAGAGATTTTTCAGAAGTGGGGCCTTCCTTGCTGCGACCTTTTCGCTACACCTCAAAACAGCAAATGCCCAGACTTCTCTCTCTTCCCCCTTCCAGGCCATCCCCCAGAGACGTTCTTACCCAAGATTGGCCCCGGGGACTTCTTTATGCTTTTTCCCCTTTTCCGCTGATACCTCAGCTAATTCAGAAAGCAACCGCCTTGAGAGCCAAGTTGATTCTCATTGCCCCTTATTGGCCTCGACAGATATGGTTTCCGTTCCTACATCATTATCTCTTGGTACAGCCATGGCATCTGGACCCGGTTCCAGATCTGCTGACTCACCAGTCGGGTCAACTGCACCAATCCATACCTTCTCTCAACCTCACTGCTTGGTTGCCCCACTTCCATCCTTAGCCAGGCTTCCTATGATTTCTAATCCTGTACGGGATATCATAGTAGCTTCCCTAAAATCTTCTACCAGAAAGATTTACACTAGTAAATGGCGACGTTTCTCTTTCTGGGCAAAAGCTAGGAACTTAGACCCCTATACTGCTCCAATTCATTCGGTATTGGACTTCCTAGCTGAGATTTTTCATTCAGGATCCTCTTCTTCCACAGTGAAAGTTCAACTGGCAGCCATTTCAAATTTTCATATAGGCCTTTTGGACCACAACATTATGTCACATAAACTTTGCAAGGCATTCCTTCGAGGTATCTTTTTATTGAAACCTCCGATTAGAGACCCCCCACCACAATGGGATCTAAATTTAATTTTAACATCCTTGATTCTTCCCCCGTTCGAACCTGCAGCTGCCTGTTCTTTGAAATTGCTTTCTTGGAAGACACTTTTTCTAGTTGCCATTACTTCTGCCAGGAGAGTATCTGAACTTCATGCTCTCTGCATTCGTCCTCCCTATTTAATATTCCACAAAGATAGGGTATCTCTAAGGACTAATCCGTCTTTCTTACCAAAAGTGGCATCGCAGACCAACCTAAATCAATCCATTGATCTTCCAGTCTTTTTCCCGAATTATTCTGGTAGAGCGGAACAAAAGTTACATTGTCTTGATGTTCACCGCCAGCTCAGATATTATCTGGACAAAACTAAAATTTTTAGGAAATCTGATCAACTGTTTCTATCCTATGCAGACAACAGGAGAGGCCTTCCAGTTTCTAAGGTAACTTTATCTAGATGGCTGTCTTCTGTGATCACTTACATTTATCAGCTCAGAGGTAAAGAATTGATTTCTAGGCCAAAAGCTCATTCTACCAGAGCTCTAGCTACATCTACAGCTTTTCAGGCTAGACTTCCAATAGACACTATTTGTGCAGCAGCCACATGGGCCTCTCCTCATACCTTTGTTTCACATTACAAATTGGACTTGGCCTCCAGAGACAGAGCGAATTTTGGTTCCACCGTTCTCAAGAGTCTGTTCCATTGAACCACCCAGGATAGAGGTGCTGGGGACGCGGTCCCATCCAGCAAGAATGAAGGCGAGATTGACAACTTAACATTTAGAAGTTATGTACCTACCATAACGTTCCATGTTAGTTGTCTTTTCTCGCCTTCTTTCTTGCATCCCGCCCTCCATCCCCCTAGCCTGGTCAGACCGGGAAGATTATACATCTTCTATTAAGAGGTTATTACCTTTTTCTAGCTGTTCAACTCCTAGTGTCACTAGATTAGGTTGATCCTTTCTAGAGGGTTATGATGTTATCTAGTATTGTTATTTTCTTCCTCCTCTTCAGTTGGAAGAAAATATTGCTATTTCTTTAGCTACCAAACGAGATCTGGGTAATCTCCGCCTTGCATCATGGGATATAGGGTTGCCTCGAAATGGTAAAATTAGCTCTCGAGCTTAGCAAGTGCCGAATTGGAGCCAAGGATTGGCTCCGAACCCATCGAGCAAGAAAGAAGGCGAGAGAAGACAACTAACATGGAACATTATGGTAGGTACATAACTTCTAAATTCTATCTACCAGTCCCAGAGGCCAGACTAGGATGAATTTATGATTTCCCATTTGGTGGTTAGGGTTACATTCAAATAGGGTCATGGATGAAGTCTTCTTCACATGTATGGAGAACTTATTCCATATTATCTATGAGAGACATATTGATCTCACCAGCAAATTCAGTTTGTTGCAAGCAAAGTTTAGGTCCTTGGATCTAGTGTTTAGGTGGTGGTGGTTTTGTGGATGTGCAAGAGATCCATGAGGGCTAGATCTGGGGATGTCTTGTATGCCAAGCATTGATTGCTTGTCGGTATCCTGTAGGACACTGCGTATAGAGATAGGGCCTTAAGACTATCTGAGCAGAACAGTGTACTAATGCCCTAGATTCTCTTTGTGTGGAACCTTTGTGGGAGTTCTAGCTGTTGCATATGGCTGGTCAGGTACTTACCGAAGAGGGCATTGTACTCAATAACATGCCTGATAAGGACCAAGTAGAGTGGTACTATAACTTCTTTGGACCTGCTAGATTGATATTTCTTACAATCTTGGCTACATAACAAAGGCCAGATTACTGTCTATCTGTGTTCCCAGATCCATTACTACTGGGTCAACTGTTAGGGGTGTTTTATTGATGGAATAATTAACCCTGGTGGATGTTTTCCCAAAAGGCACAGTAATGTTTTTGGTGGTTTTGGCACCAGTTGTCTGCCTATGTTAGACCCTCTAAGTGCCCTGGAGGGAATCTGTAATGGCTCCCAATTTACATTCATCTGCGAATTTGGTGAGGCAAAGGCCCTTGACATTATCCTTGACTTATAAGTAGTCTATGCAGAACAGGATCGATCCCTTCATGGAGCCCTGATGTACTCCACTGGTGACCAGTCTCTTGGTGGAGGTGGTCTCACCAATCTTGACTTTTTGGGTCCTGCCAGTGAGCCAGCTGGGATTCTATCAAGTTATGCAGGGATTTATACCTAGTTCATTGCATTTGTCACCAATATTGGAGAGGGGTATTGTATTGAATGCATTTGCCAGATTAAAGTAAGTGGTATGCAGTGTTTTTCCCTCATGCATTGTCTTGGTGACATTCTCAAAGATGTCTGCCAGGTAAATACGCAAGAGCTTCCCTTGATAAAGCTAGATTGGGATGGTTCTAGTGTCTCTGCTGATTTCCATGATCATTCATTCCATGGCTTTGCATATTAGCCTAGTCAGACTGGCGGGTCTGTTGGTTTCCAGGGTCAATTGATGGACCACCCTTGTGAAGAAGGATAACCGTTACAGTCCTCTGTTCACATGGTACATATAGTCTGTTTTGAGGTTGTAGTTGAAAAGTGCCTCAAATGGTCTTGATAGGTTATGCTTTAGACTGTTCAAGAGCTGAATTTGTCAGCAAGCAGATATGCTGTCACTCTGTTCACTGTGTGTCATGCCATTTACCACCAGTTCATCTCTGTTATATGTTGCCTTTAACATTTCTGACATAGCTGTAGTAGGCTGTGTTGTTCACCTGAGAGGCTATCCTGACCTCATAATTGGCTTTGTTGGACGTAATTAGTGCTCTTAGTTTCCTGTTTGGTTTATTCAGTGAGTTCTTGTTATTATGAGAGTTGCCTTTCTAATTATGGCCATGATATTTTTACTTTTGTTATATATCCTGTTAAGGTAAGGATTCCACCAGTGTGGTTTATTTTTTGGTGCTTGTTATGGGCTTACTTCTGGTGGGTACATTAGTCTGTATGCAGCCATTTACATGGTTGTAAAAGGCTTCTGTGAACTCAGGGTTTTGGGGAGCATTGAATGTCAACAAAATGTCACTTAAAATGATGTAGTTTGATTAAGAGTAGACACTAAATGTTATAAGTTTAGCTGGGTTTTATTTTTATTTTAAAACTACTCTGGCAGTGTAAGGCTTCACCGACTTCCACACTTTTAGAACACCAGTAGCACAGACAGGTACTAAAGGTGACAGCTTTGTGATCTGAACTCACCAGTGAGTATGGGACACAGATGGGTGCAGTGCTGGCCTCTATTAGTGAGTATTAGGTCCAGTATGTTTGAACCTTTAGTTGGAGTTCACATTATCTGGTCAATGTTATTTGTGTTAAAGTCCAGGAAATTTTGGAACTGTGAGTTGGAGGCAGTGTATGCTTCCCAATCTGTAGAAAGGTAGTTAGTCTCTCATGAATAGGGTATTTGGTGAATTCCTCCAGTAATTTTAGGTACAAGTACTTTCTGCAGCTATGAAGCAAGTCTTGCTAACTGCACAGTGTGGAGTTTCTTGTTAAGGCTGCTAGCACTGAGCACTAAAACCTTTAGGTTCCCGTGGGTTTATTTGCTATGTCGTCAGGTTTTTCATTGCCTAAAAATGGCTCTTGTGGGATGAGTTTGGAAGCCGGGGGAGGGGGTTGCTGACCATCTTTGCCAAAGCAATAGGGTCTGTTAACCGTGTCCTCCCATGCTGTTATTAAAATCTGTCTTTTTTTTTGTTCATACTGTGGCATCCTTTGTGAGGGTAGAATTCTGTTCAGTGCAAGACACACAACTCGACTCCCACATCCTCTCAGCAATCTAAAAAACCCACCAGAAAATCGGCCTCCTCTACAGACACAACTACTACCTTACTCCATCTTCCCGTCATACCCTTCCTTCTCCCCTCTCTCTTGTACGGTGCTCCCCTATTCTCCAAACTACAACTCGGACTCCGTGCTAAACTTGAGGCCTGTTACAACAAAATCTGCAAATTTGCAACCAATACTAAGAACTCTTCCCATCACTGTCACTCCCTACACACCCTAAACTGGCTAGAACTCCACAACCACCTAAAGTACCTACAACTTACAACAGCCCACAAACATCTTTAAACCAGCAGAATGCCCCTCTCTTGCTAAATCTCTAACACCCTACACACCTACCTGTACCCTGAGATCCACAGGCCAAAACCTCCTGCATGTACACAAACCCATCCACCCAACTGGTAAACTACTACTACTATCCCACACTATAGCCAAACTATGGAACAATCTCCCCACACCACTACGTAATATACCTAACCACAACAATTTCAAATCCATGCTTCTCTCCCATCTCTCCTCCAAATGGGAATGTCCTTCACATGCTCCCATCTAAAACTCCCCCACTACTAACTCCACACCTAAATCATCATTTCTTTGCCTACTTTAACTTAATTCAGAGATCTTGCTCAGAACACCTTTTCATAAATCTTTTGCATGCATGCCTCTGGCCTACCTTACTCATATTCTCAAACTTTCATTGTTTGTTTTTCTTATCCATTTGCACCCATAATATTGTTTTCCTCTGTAATATTGTTAATTTGTCTCTATTTGTATGTATTTGTATGTCTGTTTGGGGCTTTTCCCCTCGGGTCTCCACTGAAAAATGGTAATTCTTACCCAGCTGGACCAACCCGGTTAACAAATGCAAATAAATAAAATAAATTAATAACAGTTTGTGACGCACATTCAGAGAGATCCATAATGTCTTTCTTCATATAGTCCAGTGAGGTACATTTCATGTCATTTACACCCACAAACACTGTGATAGAATCATATGGTAGTGGGGTATCTGTGTGTTGTGCAATGGAAACATCTATGACAAGAGGTCTAGGTAATGTTTGCCTTATGAACCTAATTTGTGGGAGTCCATTGGGTATAGGATTATGTATGATGGTTGGTTTAAGTATGGGCTTTAGAGATTTCTGAGGATAGGCTTTGCTATTTGTAGACTTAGGATCTCTTTGAGGTTTACTTTTAATCCCTCAGCATAAGATGGTCTTTGTGTGTGGTGGATGGTACTATATATATGTTCTTGATTAACCTTGTTTGTGAGATTTTTCACTTCGAGGAAATTGTATACATACATGTGTGTGTGTTTTTTTTTTATGAACATGAGACAATTGCTACATTGTGTCAGGATCCCCATATCCACAAAGCTGGCCAGTGAGACATTAGAAAATTGCATGTCCAGGCCTGTATTAGGGTGGGCTATTATGGTTTAATAACTGGATTTTACAGTGGTCTCCTGGAATGGTTTCTAGAACTGGGTCTAGATATAGGAGTACTTAGGTATGGTATTAGTGCTGTCCAAAGTGCAAGCTAGCTGCTATAAGCTTAACTTCACGCAATACCCCAGTTATAGGTTTCAGTCCTAATACTAGTTTCATAGGTAAATTTTACTGTCTAAGCATTTGCATCTGTACAGTGTACTGCCAACTCCCGTTGTATGCCGAGCAGCTCTATGTAAAAATGCTTAATTTATAACAAACAGGAAAAAGCTGAAATGTAACTCCTGTGCCATACTTTCAACTTTTTTGGAGTGCTTCCCAACTGAGAGAGACCAGGTGAACATTTTCTGCCACCAAGATGGATGGTCCTGGACTGCTACTGTAAAAACACAACAAAGAACTCAAGTGCAGTGCAAGTTACAAAGCAACTAATTTCCTAGACAGATCTCCCTTCTGCAAGGTGATTGTAAGACCGAACAGTTGAGGAAACCACACTTAGGAGGTGATTTTTTCCAACAAAATGCAATAAATACAACAGTAAACAACTAATGAAGAGCAAGGACAATAAAACAGTTTCATTAGCTTATCTTTGTGTGGATGGCACTGGAATTTTTCTGGGAAGGACTTTAAGCTTTGTATGTGAAGCAGAGATCATCCCTCAGTAGCCTGTATGTTCCTGAGAAGAGGTGAAAAGGCTGTGTGACAGTGTAGTTTTTTATGATTTAGGCCTCTGGTGAGAAAGCATTGTGGTAATTCAAGTTGTGTTAAACTGTTTAGACAGGTACATACTGAAAGGGGATGATATACTTGAATAGTGGATAAATAGAGATAGAATGAGTTTCTTATCTGCATAGATTTCCAGGTCCCTAACTACCAAAACAGTTTTCAGGGGCTGTGTTGTCAATGTGATAGTTGTAGTAGACATCATCCTTACCAAAGGAGACTATTAGTCATTTCTTTGGCATTTAGTACTACTCCATAAATGTGACACCAGCTGTTTGTATTGGAAAGTTCCTCTCCAAGGATCTTGGTGTCCTCCAGCGAGTTTACGATGGCACCCTAGTATACAGTCATCTGTAAAAGTGGTCAGTCATAAATCCTTAACATTAACTTTGTCCTCTTGAGAAGTAAAGGCCAAAGGAGTTGTCCAAGCACTAAACACTGAGGTACACCACTAGTGACAAATCTTTTTGATGACATAGAGCCAAACCCTAATTTCCACTTTTATTTATGAGATAGTTTGCTGTCCCATGACTGTCAGTGGGATTAACAGTTAGCTGGGAGAGAGTATCAGTAATACCAAAGTGTGGGATGGTGCTGAACACCTTTGAGAGTACTAAATATATGCTGTGTACCGATTTTCCTTCATCCATTTCTTCTGTAACTTTCTGAAGTCAACCAGGTTAAACAGTCAGGGACTGCCCTTGACAAAACTGGACTGGCTTGAGTCGAGTTTGTAGGCTACCTCTGTCCTTATTTATTGATTCCAAAATGATCCTCTGCATAGTCTTACAAATGAGGCTGGCTTATGAGTCTGATGACCCATTTTTGTGCAAAGGGATGACTGTTGCTGTCCTCAGTATAGCCTGTTGAGAGGCTGATATTCAGTAGCCTGTGTAGGGGTTTTAACAGGTCCTGTTTCAGACTGGCTGGTATGTTATCTAGATCTCCGAAGCTGCTTTGAGGATTTGTTATTAGGCGATTTGAAGAGCTGTAGCTGTGCTTATGTAATCTGAGAACATGGGGGAGAAATTGGGTTAAGTTAGCGAATCTACCAGTGGATAAATTTAGCTATATGTCCTCAATGTCTGAGTAGGTGATATTTACTTTTGGCTCTGTGCATTGTTTTTGGTGGTTTCTAATCTAGTTAAAGAAGGCTTTATGGTTGCATTTTGCCTGGGTGGCACCTTTCTCCATATATTTAGCTTTGGTTGATTTTGGGACTGGAGGTAAGTTTAGAAAAAGCATTTTTGACATCTTGAGACCTTTATTATTGTGGGGATTTTTTTTGTTTTTGTACAGCCTGTTTGCATTTGGGATCCACTACAGGAGTTTTGTAATTTGACATTGTATTTACATAGAATTATCTATTAGCAGGTGTGTATTATTTGACAGTAAAAAGATTCTGTACATCTGGTAAGATCAACAGATTGGGAGGGTGTTGAATTTAGCCAGGCTATTACTCAGATTACCCTTCCCATAATCTTTGAATGCTAAAATATTTGAAGATGCTTCAGTGTATTTTGGTGAATGTAACTGATACATGGTCTGATGTGATGAGGGAGGAGCTTACAATTGTAGGGAACAGAACTGTCCCATATAGGTAAGAACAAAGTCTGGGATTTGTCTCCCCTAGCTGGGGGGCAAGACTGACCCAGTAAGGTTTTACTTATGAAGTCCAGAAATCCATAGGCATACATGTTAGGGGAATGTAGAAGTCTTCCAGTTGAATAAAAAGGTTGGTTGGGAGGGTGGCCTAATGGTTAAGCTGTTTGCCTTACAAACACAAGGTGCAGGGTTTGAGTCTCACAAGGGATAATTGGCTAGGCTTAAAAATGGCTCGCAAGGGCAGTTAGCTTAGTACTAACCTATGAAAAGTCTGATCTGTAAAGCCATGGAGTGTACTATTATGGATCTCATAAACAAGGATATAAGCAATCTCCAAACACTTGACCCCACGCAGTTTGGATTCGTCAAGGGCAGATCTTGCCTGTTGAACCTGAAGCCCTGGAATGAGGGAAAGTCAGTACATACAGCTTACCTTGACTTGGCCGAGGCCTTTGGCACAAGCCCCCACTTGGGCATCATTAAAAAACAAACACAACTTGGCATAAATTACTATCTCATCAGGTGAGTGGCCAACTGGCTCACCGCTAGGACCCACAAGGTCAAAATATGTGGCTCCACCTCCGATAGTAGACCTGTCATTAGTGGTGATCTGTTCTGGGCCTCCTACTGTTTGGTATTTACTTCTTAGAGGTCCAAGCAAACACAATAGGCCAGTGGCTGACCAAGTTTGAAAATGACTAAGTTGGGTGCTGTCATTGACTCCCCAAATGATGTTAACATAACTGCAAGAGGGTCTCACTCCCCTTCAACTACTTAAATTTATTGGCCATCCTATTGTATTCCATAGTACCAGAATACAAAAGTGACCACCCCCTTTCAATCTATCTTTCTGTTTTAAAAATAGTGACTCTCCACTAAAACTTAAGTTACCTACTTTCACATCTAACTTCTCTAGTGCACACTGCAGTGTTTAGGATAAACATTTTTTTTTTTTTTTTTTTCAATCTTACCTTTAAGTATCCCTGTGACTAGCACTTGCTCTAATATCTGCTGGAAAGCACTAAACTGATACAAGCACTCAACTCTCCTTGTTAATAAGGAGAAATTAATCATTGGCACTAAACAGCCTATAACTGCAAAGTACCTTACTAAGGTAAGGGAAAACAGCTCCTGTACTTTACAAAAAAAAGTCCCTAAGGCAAGACAACGGACCTTGCACTTTAGTCATAGGTGACTCTATAGTCAGGCACACTAATGTCCTACTCACCAGGCTGAAAAAGGAGAAAATTACAATTAGTTGCCTGTCTGGTGCCAGGATCCGCCACATAACGCATGCACTCAAGTCGCTCCACAACAGGTACAAATATGACTCTCTCATTGTCCATGTTGGAGTGAATGATTTGAGACATACCTCCCTGAATGACATGGAAGAGCTCTCGGATCATGTGGCCCAGGCAGGTATGACCCTAGCCCTGAGTAGCATCCTGCCTTCGCCCAGAATGACACCACAATATAAGGACAAAATGATTGATTTCAACAATTGGCTAAGCTTCTGGTGTCATTCAAAGGGGATCCAGTGTCAGTCTACCTGGGACGACATGATCGACAGACCACAATGCTTTGCCAGAGATGGTCTGCACCTGTCACCCCTGAGATTCAGGTTACTTGCTAAGGCTCTTGCCACCAAATAGTGCCTTTTTTAGGCAAAGTTCAAAGGACAAAACCACCATAACAGGTATAAGCATGGTAATGCTACTCAATGCTAGAAGCCTAAACCTCAAAATGCACTCTCTCGAGGTACTCCTAAAAATGGAGAACATAGATATATGTGCAGTAACTGAGACCTGGTTCAAGGCTCCAGCGAGCACCCCTGCAGTACCAGGCTACAACTCTTACCACACTTTTCGGCCACCGAAACACTAAAGGTTGAGGAGTGTCCATATTCACCAAGGATATTCACACCACCAGGCTAGTTGCCTAATACAATGCGTCTGAAATTCTCCAGATGCATCTAACACTAGGTAAGACTACAATCCAAATTGTAGCTTGCTACAAATACCCCACCATGCCCCAGGATTCTCACTACACCTTTCTAAACATACTGGAAAATATTAAGATACAACCAAACATCCTAATACTGGGTGATTTCAACTACCCTGCCATTAACTGGGAAAAGTACTTGTGTACCAACAGTTCTTAGAATTCATAAATTCCAATGCCTTGGATCAACTAATCCTTTGTCCCACCAGGGGCTCCAATATCCTAGACCTGGTCATTACCAACATGGGAAATAGATGCTCCCCACCTATGGTCACCCCCTTGACGGTCAGGTCTGACCATAAGCTAATCACCCTTAACATCCACATCCCCCCTCCCCAGTAAGGAAACCTCCATAAAAAAACTTCTCCAAAGCCAACTTAAGTCAGAAGTGACAAACTTCATGACAGACATGAAGTGAAAGTTTGACTGCTGAATCCTACACTAAGGTACTGTATGAGCACATTCACTCATGCATGAGTCGTGCCATCCCAAATAGAACCAAGATGCTCTCCTCCAAAAAAAGGAAGCCAATGTGGTGGTCCCCTGCCATAAACAAACCTTACAACAAAAGGAATAAACTGTTGCAGAAAAGAGGAAAATCCCAGGATGCAAAAAAAAACTCCCTTACCAGCTTCAGTAAGACGCTGCATTCATAAAATCCTCCAAAGCTAGTTACGAAAATAAAATTGCCAAAGACCACCACAAGGCATTCTATAACTACATCAAGAATCTAAATGGCAATGCTCAGATCTGCTCTGAGCTACAACAGAATGGCATTAAATATACTGATCCCAAGAATATTGCTAATATCCTGGCAGACTGAGTCAGTGCCAACTTCACCCGCTAAATGGCCCATCTCAATACTGGAAGATTGCCAAATTCTGGTAATAACAGCCACAGAGGTAAAAACGCATTCTCCAAGGCTAAGAATACAGCATCCATGGGACCAGATGACATCCCGGGCTGTGTACTACATGAACTACAAAATGAACTGGCACCTCACCTAAGTGTTATGTTTAATCATAGCCTCACCTCAGGCTTCGTGCCTACTGAGTGGTGCACAGCTACAGTTATTCCACTCCACAAGGGGGGGGATCCACCTTGAATCCCAGGAACTACCGCCCCATCAGTCTGACAAGCCTGATCTGCAAGGCCATGGAACTTATAAACAAAGATATTGGCAACCTTCAAACACTGGACCCCACCCAATTTGGGTTCGTGAGAGGCCGATCTTGTCTCCTGAACCTGATTGACTTCTTTGAATCCGTCTCCAGAGCCGTGGATGAGGGTAAGGCAGTCCACACAGCCTATCTGGACCTCGCCAAGGCCTCTGACACCACCCCCCACTCTGCAATCATAGATAAACTTACTAAGCTGGGCATTAATCCTTATATCACGCGATGGGTTGCCAACTGGCTTACTGACAGAATCCACACTGTAAAAGTAGCCGATTCCAAATACAGTTCCAGACAAGTGGAGTACCTCAGGGTTCAGTCCTGGGACTGCTCTTGTTTGGCATCTACTTCTCTGAAGTACAGGCCAACACTAAGGGACTCTGGCTAACAAAGTTGGCAGATGACTGGGAGCCATTATTGAATCCCCAAATTATGTGGGTACTCTACAAAAGGGCCTTACAGAAACAGATGCTTGGTGCCAGAGCCATGGGCTCAAGCTCAATGCCAGGAAATGTATAGTTATCCCCTTTGGGGAAAAATATGTACCCATGAATTACCACATAGGTGGCAGTACACTAAACACCGAAAGTGTGATGAGACTTAGGGACACAGGTGGACAGTGGTCTCACCTGTGATAACCACATTGCCACAACAGTCAGGAAATCCTGCCTCGCTTATAAGGTAATCTGTGACCCTGCATTATTGGAAATGCTTCATATCCGAAAGTGAAATGGTACACAGGTTACTCACTGTAAAAACCTTAACCTGGTATGTGACATTAATAAAACCTGATGGAGGGACAGATTTGTCTTCAATAGGTTACCACGCCTTTGGAACGGACTCCCACTTCATGTCAAACAGAGCAACTAACTGGCCCTCTTCAAACGCAATCTGGATTATTGGATGGGTGACCATAAATTCACCCCAGAGGTTCCACCTGTGTCCCTCTTGGACAGGGGCAGTAGGTGCTGATCATGGAAATAAGGGTAAGAACTTGGCTAGGCTTGTAAGGGCCCTACAGCCATTAGCCGAGTAACTTCCTATGATCATATATATTCCAGGGAGGTCTCTCTCAAGTTTACTCCCATAGGTACTATAATTGTCATATGTGCAATTGTTGCAAGGATTTAAGTGCATGTGTGATGTAGTGAATCCTGGTACCCAACAGGTAGGAAACTGACTCCTTAGTGGAGTCACCTATGACAAGGATGTTGGATTGTATGAAAGTTTGCCATATGGGCTTTTGAGATGAGACATTTTGACTCCTAGAGCCATGTTTCATGGTGGGTGCTGTCTGTGTACCGTGTAAGGTGGCTGAGGGTACCTGTTTCTTAGTTTAAATTTAGGAGGCCTTTGTAGTTTAGGTAGGTTACTTTTAAGAGCCTCAGCATATGTAGGTGTCGTTACAGTGCAACTTGTTTGCTGTTTATAGTGGCTTTATGTGAGAGCTTTGCTGCCACTGACACTGTAAAACTACTCTTACTGTCAGGTTAAGTAGTAAGTGGTTGTCAGTAACCATGAGAGAATTGCTGCATTGTCTACCCACTTCAACTAAGCTTGATACAGAGGGAGTTAAAAATTGCAAATACATGGTCTCAGGTGCTTACTAATGTGGGCTGAAGGAGGAGTAATGCCTATGGAGTTTGTAGTCGAGTACTGGAGGTGCTATGTATATGATTCTGGTCTCAACACAACTAGGAATTGGTAGCCCCCCCCCCAATCAAGGGTAGCACCAAACCCAAACTGCTTCCTGAGTAGAAGTATTAACCCAGATCAGTATACTTTCTATAGTCTTCTTAGTAGATACCCTAGATGGAGCCTACAGCAGGAGGACTCAACAAAAAAACACAAAGATCCTGAAGAGGTTCTCACCCAAACTGCAACAGACCAATCAGTGAAGTCCCATCAATAATCAATGCCCCTCTCCTCATTCTTTTTTCCACTAGTATTAATCCCATGGTGGCTCCTAAGACACTGTATCCAGGCTTTCCAATGACTGGTAGTCACTAGGAAAGTCAGGAAATAATGTCTTCTTATCTCACCAGTTGCAAAACAGAAGTACTGATCCTATGCTGATTCCTGAGAAGCAATTATTACGCTCTCCAGTAACTAACAGTCTAGTTCCAGATATTACAGATTTTAAAAGTAAGATGGAAAAAAGATTGATATTCAGAATATTGCATTAAGAGAGTAGGAATGATATGAAACAGGCCAAGTTGTGCTTTAAGAGATGAAGAAGAGGGCCTTCCCATTTTGATCTTTCAGTGTCCAGTAGATGACAGGAGACTGGGAGGAGCTTTCAAAATTTAATTTTTCAGTATAGGTAGGCAGCTCAAGAGCCACCAAATTTAAAAGCATAGCAGGAACTTGGCAGGTGCGTGGAAAGAAAATTCCAGTAGGGTGAAATAAATAACCAATGTACCACCCAAGGAAGCAAAATAATTAATGAAAAAAGTGAAATATGAATCTCAAGTGGCAAGTTACCTACACTTGCAGAAATTTGCTGATTTTTCACTTGGATCAAACCACCACTTAAATCCAGATGTTTCCACAGCAGCCTCACAGTGAAAACAGAATACAGGGTTTTGATGGCTTTTCATGACAATTTCCTTCTGGAGCATCTTTAAATCAGAGCACACATCACCATATTAATGTGGTACTTCAACAGGCAACTGTCCAGCAATGCAAAGATGGCAATCAGCACAGTCTTCACCTCTCAGCTATACATCACTTAGGACTACAGAATCAGCTAGTAAATAACTGGCTTACAAAAGGAAACTGGAGCTGGATACTTTCTAACACATTATTTATATGTGTAACAAGCCCAAAATGAACAAGATGGCCTTGCATTATTTCCATATGTTTTAATTACTGACTGTAGGGTAGACATCTCATTGCCACAGCCTTGGACCTTTTTATATTCCTTCCTGTCTAGGAAGTACCTCTCAAAACAAAATTAGCCAAACCCAATCTTCCGGTCTTGACTCCCTCTTTGCAGTGACAACTATGGTTCTGTCTACTGGATGGGAAATAGGAAATACACCCCGGGGATCACTTCTGTGGCTCTGCTCAACAGTGGCACAGGAAAATAACTTTCTTGGGTGGCATAAGCCAGGGAACCTTGTTGGCTAGGCTTACTTAGGCCGATAGCCTAGTATCTACCTATGGAGCTAGCCATTCTTCCTCCATAGCCCTTGTGTCTACAGAAATCAATGCTGACTTAGTGATAGGACAAATTAGTACAGTCCAACCTCAATACTCTGAATCTGTGAGTTTGGAAGATTTTTTTTTCCTTCCTCCAGTGACTTCTTTTCTAAACTGTAAAAATTCTAAAGGATGCCAGAAAACATACCATAAGAAGTCTTGCCTACAGAAACAAAAATATTTCTAAGTACCTAGACACACTGAATTGTCCAGTTCCAAGACTTAAACCACCCATTTAAATTCAGTTTATAGTGTATTTCTAACCATGTGCTATGGCTTTCCCTTAGCTAGCAGAAAATTCAAATGGTAAAGCTTCCATAAAGTGGTATACATGCAACACCTCCAAGAAGCCATAACTTTTCATGTCAGAAGAGTTGACTCTGCATCCATTTTAATTGCCATAGTTGATAGGAATATGTTTTTCAAACTTGTTGGAGGATTCCAGAGTTGCAAACCTTGTGCATAAGCCACTTTATACTTTTCATAATGAAAGGGTACCTCTGAAGGCTAACTCATCCATGCAGCTCCATTTTCTATCTAGACAATCAAAATAAAGGGGAGAATCACTTGCAAATATTCTAGATATGCATAAACAGCTAAAAGCCTGTATCAGGAGCATACTTCTCAGTACAAGAAATCTGGACAAAGCCAGAAATAATGGGGGGACAGATTGTAAAAATTGCTCCTATAAACTCAGAAAGTTACTAGAATAACAGGTTTTGAATTATTTTGTATTTCTGAAAGATATTAAAGTCTGACACTCAAATGTCAGTCATTATTTAGTGACTTAAAGCCTGAATAATTTGCCAGAAAACAGATTTTATGAGGAACAGGCCAAAAACATGAGACAAAAAGCTGGAGAGTTGAGAGGTATGATAGGACCACCCACATTTTTTGGGGGAAAAAAATATCCACAGTCTTTGTCAAGAAAGCGGACTTGCCTGTAACTAAACAAATCTTACCAGAGTCTCAACTACTATGTTACCTCTTGGTATGATAGTTACCGTTAATTCGTGCAAGAAGCAATTCGTACATTCCACTAGTTCAGCATTAACTTTAGAAATGTTTCTGCACAACATATTTCACAAGCAGCCTCATTTAACACTTTACTTACTCACATTACATACTTTAAGGCATTCATATTAGTCAAAACTATTTTCAGAGAAGACCACAGGCAGCATTTAAACATACAGGAAACAGCTCTGACACCAGATACAATTTGCTACATTTTTCAGTTAACTGCCATGTGCAATGGTATGAGAGGAGTAAATTAATGCAGGAAATTTCTATGGATTTTGCAGGTGGTCTGGTTCTTTCCAAAAAAGGCCTAGGGCTCTCCTCAAAATAGTTATGCCAGAAACTGAGTCAGCTTCCCTCTTACCCCTGTATCTCTTCCTCTTTCACAGAAGCTGACCCTCAGTTCTTTTTTGGCAACAGATTGTCTTACACAATATGGGTTTTGCAGGTGTTTCAAGAGGGGTACAGTTGGAAATGGAGAGCACTCTGGGATTCCAGCCACCCTCCCCCAGTTGTTTCCCCAGGTGCTCCAATATATTAGGAGTCAGAGCATGTTCCTATAGAAAAGGAAATGGCTTACATTCCTGGTGTCAGAGCCATGGCCTCAAGCTCAATGCCAAAAAGTGCAGTGTCATCCTCTTTGGTAAAAACTCTGTACCCATGAACCACCACATAGGCAGCAATCTACTTAACACCGAATGTGTGATGAGACCTTGGGACCCAGGTGGATAGTAGTCTCATATAGGAGTCTCTCCTTTGATAGTCACATCGCCACAGTAGTCAGGAAGTCCTTCTACGTGGCACACCTCATCATAAAAGGGTTCTCATCCAGGATAAAAGAGGTCATTGTTCCCCCCTACTCAACACTCATTAGGCCCATTATAGAGTACAACACCCCTTTTGGAATGTACCTCACAAGACATCTGCAGCAGCTGGAAAGGCCACAGAAGTACCTCACAAAGAGGATTACTGGCCTCAAACAAATGCCCTACACTGACCACCTCAAAAAAACTCCATCTTTACTCCATAGCATATCACCTACTCTGAGGTGATCTCCGCCTAACATATAAAGCTATGTCAAACCCAGAGCTGTTGGACATGCTACACCTGAAGAAATCCCAATTCCTCCGAGCTACATGCCTCTAGGGACCTAAACCTTGTCACCACAATAAACAGGAAATGCTGGAGGGATAGATTCCTGTCCCAGAGATTTCCTATACTCTGGAACAGGCTACCCATCTATGTCAAGCAAAGTTCTTCATTAGCACTGTTCAACAAAAATCTTGAGTGGATGGGAAATAGGAAATACACCCATCGATCACTTCTGTCTCTCTGCTCGACAGTGGCACAGGAAAATAAGTTTCTTGGGTGGCGTAAGCCAGGGAACCTTGTTGGCTAGGCTTACGTAGGTCCTTGGGCCAATAGCCTAGTACCTACCTATGAACCAACATTCAAGATGCTGACCCTTCAAAGTGTTGTGGTCCCAGATCAGAGTCTTATGGTACCCCCAGACGTCAAAGATGCCTACTATTACATTCCAATATACTTGCAAGGCTCTGTGTGTCTGTATCAGTTCTCTATATTACCATTTGGGCTGTCCATTGCACCAAGAGTATTTACAAAGTCTGTCTCCCTCTCCCCCCAGTGGTGATCTATTGCAGGGTATCTACATTCTTGATTATTTATGCAGTCTTTTCTTTCTCCAGATGTCAAGCGTCCTTAAAGTTATCTTCCCTTCATTACAAAATGGCAGATAAATATGCAAACATCCTCCTTTACTCAAGATTGTGTTTCTAGGGTACCTGATAGACACTGTTGCAAAAAGGGTCCAATGTCCATTTTTGTCTGATCCACCCCAAGCCCCTTCAAACCTTCAGATCCAAGACTGTGACTCCTCCCTTGTCCATAATTCCCTTCCCATTCTCAAATTATCTCAGATCTCATTTGCCACCTAAATCAAGCAGTCAGAGGTTCTGACCTCCACACCAGGTTGTTTTTGATCACTTTTATATACATTTTTCTGCTGTTGCATTCTTATCCCCTATCCTACTTTAGTGTAAAAAAAAAAAAAAAAAATGCATATTTAACTATAGTATAATTTCTTGTAGGCGTATTAGTGTGACAAAGTGTTCTACTTTAGAAAATGTAGCTATAAAATTCCCCCTACTCCCTTTGTGTGTACTGCCTGGGAGTTGCACATTTAAACATGGAATAAGTCTGTGCTTCCTTTGACCCCAAAGTCCTTCACAGCAAAAAAAAAAAAAAGGTGGGGGGGACAAACTGGTACTGAAAGGTCTATCTGCTCAGTCAAGCAAATCTGCATTTTCCCTCTTCTTCATAGACTCCTAAGGAGAAAGCTGAAGAAACTTCAAAAGTGAAGGATTCAAGTGAAAGTAAGACTCCTGGGAAGGGCCTTCAGAGACCTAGGAAATGGGCCTTAGACTCCATACACTTGGCACCAAAGATTTCAAAGCCTCAGATCCATCCACTTTGTCCACAATGGACATCTCTGTCCAGAGCTGGTTAACCATCTGCTCCACTTGACAATTCTACATTTAACCAGGGCATCCTCTACATTAACTATGTGGAGACAAGTTTGTGGTCCTCTTGCCTCCATTCCAATTGGTTGAGTGGGGAACAGTGCTACTGACACCCCCCCACTGCTGACTCCATTCCATATCTGACATTTGGAACTTTTATCAATGGGGCATAGACATAGACTCAATGCCTTCTACTTTTTCCCCAGACTCTATCTTTGTTAGAACTGAAGCTTTGTGGCCAGTGGTCAGGGGATGGAGCAACTCCAACAGTTTGAGCCATCTCTTGCTTTCAGTGCATCAGCTCTGATGTCAGCCTCACTGCCAGGGTAGGTTTGAGCCTCAGCATTTCACCTTGTTCTCGAAGTAGAGAGACTTCCTTGACTCAGATTTCCAATACGGCCTTCAAGCAGGTTTTTCTAGACCAAAAGAGGTGCTTCCAGCTTATTCGGATCTGACCCAGCCTCCAATGTATTCTGCTCCAGAATCCACTCCTCATTAACACAGAGAGTAAGCTTTCAAGAGCCTCAGGAAGGCTCTCTTATTGCGCTTCATGTCTGATTCAGACCAGTTACCAGAGGTTCCCCAACAACAGGTCCATAGAAAACAGCCTTGCATTTGTATTCACCAGAGAATCAGTCACCAAAGACACAGATATGGATGAGGGGAAGGGCTCCCAAGATCTCCCTTTGGAGACATCTCTTTTGGAGAAATTCTATAACTGATGAAACAGAAAGGAGGATGGTCCACCGACACACCCTCCCTGGAAGAGTCCATGTTCCTGGAGGATTTTGGACCTGGCTCTTCTACTACCCAAGTAGATCTCACTGATGCTCTCATCAATTGGATTGGGTCAGTGGGTTTGGAAGGAGCATGACACAGCAGAGCCAATACCCAGAAAAAGTCAGACAAGATTTTGGCTGCACCAAAGGACAGAGTTCATTGGAGTGAAGGTGTTACCCTACCCCCAGTAAATGCCATGGTCATAGCGACAGCCACAAAGAAAGAACTCTCCAAAGACAGCTTGTCTTGTCCATCCGCCTAGCAGGGAATCCAGGGCTCTGGACAGATTTGGTAAATAGACTTGCACTTAAACAGTCTTTTCCTTGAGAGTGCTGAACAATCTTGCCCACAATACTCATTTCCAAAGAGAACTGACCAAGCATATCAGCAATTCTCTTTCAGGTAATTTGCAAGCGCTCCTCCTGAAGACCCAGCAATCTAATTTGTCTTCCATCTCTAACTTTCCATGCATCTGCTTTCCAATGTAGCTCATACCGGTGCAGCAACATGCCTGGATGGACTTATGTGATTCTGAGGAAGGCTTATGTCCCCTTTGATGATTCCACCTTGTTTGGATTAAAGACACACCTCACCAGAGGTGAACAGGATGGTAAAACCCTTTCTTCTGTTGGAATCAACTACTCTACTCCTTAGAAAACCTTCTCTAGGAATCAATGTGGAGGGAAAAAAAAATCAGTGTTTTAACCAGGATGCTTCTTTGGATCACCCCCTGCAGCAGAGAAGGGGGTAACTTTAATGGACTTCACCCTAGGGGCAGAGGTGGTTCACAAAACCAAATATTTCATGGTACCTTTTCCAAGCGTTCCTGAATGAGTTACTTAATTACCACACTATGGATACAGTGGGAGGCACTTATTCCTTCACCTTCAAACTTGGATGGCCATCACTTCAGACTCTTGAGTGGTAAGGATAAGATTTACACAGTCCAACTTCTTTACATGCCTCAGGCATAAAAAAAAAGACAGGATTTCCTTACTGCCACCTCATGAGAAGAAATCCAGAACAGCAGAGAATGAAAAGCTGTTGGGGAAAAAAGAGCCATCCAGCATGTCCCACCAGACCAGATAAGATCTGGTGTCTACTCCAGTTTTGTGTTCTTTTTTTTTAGTTCCAAAGAAGACAGGAGACCCAAGTCATCTACATCACTATGTGAAGGAAACAAAATTCCAGATGGTTATGGTTCAGTCCATTTTACCTCTACTCAAGAAGGCTAAATGGATGTGTTCGATAGATCTCTAGGATGCCTATTACCATGTAACAATACATTTCAAGAGGTTTATCCACTCCAGCACTCTGCCTTTCAGACTCATCACAGCCTCTGGGTGTTTACCAAACCCATGACAGCCTATCTCAAACTGCAAGAGTTCCAGGTGTTCCCATATTTGGGCAATTGGCTCCCAACCACACTAACAAGAGACCTACTGATTCTTCAAAGGGACCTGTTGCTTCACAGCTTGGGAATGTCAACAGACAACAGCAACTTGTCACTACCTCAGTCCATAGACTTTTTCAAATGCCACCTGAACAGCACAATGCATTGACACAGGATTCTCTCCATCCAAGAGTCAACAAACCTAAGTACTGTCTCTGACCCATTACCACCCTGGCTAATTCTAAAACTTCTAGGGCTTATGGTGTCAGCCATCACCTTGACTCTTATGTCCACATTTCACATGAGGGTTCTCCAATGCACCCTCTCAGTGCAATGGTTACAGCTTTATCACTCCAGCAACATTCCAGATTTCACATGAGGGTTCTCCAATGCACATTCTCAGTGCAATGGGCATAGCTTTATCACTCCAGCAACATTCCAGTCAGGCCGACAGTAATAAGCAGAACTCATCACATGGTGTATCATATCCACAGACTTGTTAACAGGTTGCTCTTTCTCCTCATACACCAATTGTTAGCACATATGCCTCCATTTGAGGGGGGATATTATAAAGAAAAGACTGTCCAAGGTACTTGGACACGATCAGAGACTAGCCTTCACATCAATGTCTTGGAAGTGAGAGCAGTCCTACTGGCTCTGCACATATCAGACCGCAAATATGTCACTGATCTGGTACATCAACAAGCAGGAAGAACCAGGTCTTACCAATCATGTTGAGAAGCCAGGGGGATGTGACAATCGGCAATATCTTCCCATAGCTTTCTGTTGGCAGCACACATTCCAGGGACTTCCAATGTAATAGACAGATTCAGCAGGTGCATTCTTTTGCCTCACAAGTGGTCCCTCATACAGTGGTGAAAAAAATTTTCCATCTCTGGGACCAACCTTGCTGTGAGCTGTTTGCATCCTATCCGACCAAATGTAGCAGTTATTTTGCCCTAATCCCTCCTCATGGTCAGACACCAAGGGATGCTTTGGTCCACAGAGGACCCCAAGTCTCCTTTATGCTTCCCCCTTTGATCATGAAGTTCATTTAAAAACAACTGCCCCATGTTGGCCTTAAGTCTGGTTTCACGTGTGCCCATCTTGGATGCGGGCTTACAGGCCAGACAATCTCCCATCCATACAATCTTCCTCTCCCAGGTCCAGAGACTCTGAAATTAACCACTTGGTTTACTTTAATTAGGCCCAGGATAAGGTTTTCAGAAAATATAATTCATAACACCAGGTGAGTATACTGAAGCAAATGGGAGTTCTTCATTTTGTCAGTCTCCTGTGAAATCTGTGTCTCCTTCAGACTCAGTGTCTTGGCAGATAGGTGGAATAAGTTGATTTTTTGAAAGGCCCTCTTCAGCCCAATCCAAAAGTGCAAAAAAAAACTAAAATCTTCTCAGCATAAGGACCCAGATTAAAAAAAGTCCATTCAGTTTCTCATCTCCCTTGGTACCTAGGTTCAAGAAGTACAGGTCCAGAACCCACATCTATACTTCTCTGAAGCTCATGACTCTTCAGACAAATCAAACCACTCTTCAGCTCTTGCCTTGCAATAGTTCAGGTCTTATAGTAGCAACTCGGAGGCTAATTTGGATCACTATCCCCTTTTACTCTGAAGATGGTTGGATCTGTGGAAATCTCCCCAATTCTGGCTTGCTCACCGGTCCACTTTTCAGCTACTTTGAAAGATTTGCCCCTCCTGAATCCTGTGATTCAGGTGCCAAACTACCACACTTTCTCCAAGGAGTACTACTTCAGCTCACTCAAACTCCATCTTCAGTCAATCTGAGAGACTCTCAGACCTGATGATTCAGGTTTTTGTCTTCACCACCACCAGTTGGAGTACTGCCCTCATCTCCATTGGTGGTGTTAGACACGTGGCTTTGAGTCTCTGTGCAGAGTTCCTCATATGGACCTACATCCTTCTCAGATTCCAGGGTCCCTTCAGAGGCAATGTCCAATTCTCCAAAGAGTGGGTTGAATCCTTCAGCTGGAGCTGTTTCTGGATCTGACAGATGTTAGCTCAGCCTTCCAGGCTGTTGGAAAGGATTTCTTCATCCCAGTGTGTGGATATACAAGTCACAGCCCCCTTCAGTCCTATCAAACATCCACTGCTAGTAAACTAGCTGCACAGATGCAGAGAAAGTCCTCCGAGGAATCAGGTGGCACATCCCCAGATTTTCCAAAAAACAGATATGTAAGACTCCCTATCAAAGTTCCCCACCTGTGCTAATGACTTAGAAGATAGAGAGGGAGGGAACTCTTATTCCAACACAGGATAGAGAGGGATCTCACAGTCCCCTCCCAAATATACCTTTTTTGGCAAAAATCTTACAGCTTATGTCCCAGAGAGGAGCTTGGTACACCACCACAATACAGAGGTATTGTTTAAGGCCTAAGGAATGAGACAATATACAACCTGGTTGGTATTTCCTACCAAATTAACTGACTTAGCAGTCAGGATATCATGGGTGGACCCTGACAGTCTCCTAAACAACAGATAAGATCCTTCTCCATGAAGGATAAGCAGCATTGGGCCAGATCACAGCAGCCCTAAAGAGAACTCTCCGTCTTTCCAATAAGGAGTACCATGCTTAGGAAGTGGGTATATGCTTAGGGCACCTTTGGCACAAATGTGAACAGGTTGCAGGAGGCTCTTTCCCAGCAGACACTGTCCACTCTGAAAAAACACTGACACTGTAGTCAACAGCTAGAGACCACTCTTACTACCCCATATTACGACCCCTTTTATATACCTCATGGATAATGCAACAGATGATGCAGCCAAGGCATATGGATCTGTCATAGGAATGAGACACCATGCTTGGCAGCACCTATGCAATTTCACAGAAAACTTCAAAGTATCTTTCAAAAATGCTACAGTTGATGTCATCCTTATTTAAAACTTCTGTGAAAGAAAAAAAAAAAGGCAGAATAGTGAGCAAAATGATAATACTGGTTTTACCAGTAAAGTCAAATTTGAAGCCACCCAACAATCCTATAATAAGAATTAAAAAGGGCCAGATGCTCTCTGGTTTTGAAAGTCTTGCCACAAATCTGACTCTCTTTGGGCAGGGGCAGCCTTGGCACAGGTGCCCCCCCCCCCTTCATCGGATGTAGGGCCCTAGGCTGTCAGCCAAAACCGTACTGTGGGCCCTTCTCCAACAGAATACCTCAGACTCTCTGAAGGTCTTCCCAACTGCTCCATTGTGGAGGCAGATGGGAGTAGTCTCTCCCTCTACCCACCCTGGTGGTATGTCATCATACAAGACAAATGGGCAAGAGGGAAAATATCCAAAGACTATTACATACCATTTTTGTAAATCTCTCCTCAGTCTCATTATACATTGCAGGACATACCAACCAGGCAAAGGACGCATTACGAGAGATACTCTTCTCATCAAAAGGGTCCCAACAAAGTTAGATTATTTTTCAGAGTTTTTTTTTTGTTCTGAAGAAAACCAAGGACTTCAGCCTATTGAACAAATGTCAAAATGACCCAATTCGGAATGGTCATAGTGCAAAACTCTTCCTGTTGAAGAAGTATTAGACAGATTTAAAAACACTATTTCTAACTAACCTGACAGAGCAAGCACCATTAAGAACCAAAAGTGTTAAACCAGCTCCTTGGTTAACTAAAAGACAAAGCAACTTGCACATAAAACCTGGAAAATCATGTCTCAAACATCCCTGCAACAATATAGGCAATTAAAGAACCATAACAAATGCTTATATCAACACCCAAAATTATACAATTTAAAAAAGTCTAGAAATTAATAAATGCATTGCTCAATCCTGGAAAATCAAACCACACCAGCCCAAAACACTGCTTCATAATTTCTTAAATTTTATAAATACAGTAACATCCCTCCCACAAAACTTACAGAAATCCAGCCATCCCACTCCAATCACTGAAGCCACATCATACCTTCATACTCAGTCGAGTGCCAACATCTACAATTAAAAAAACATGTACACTCCTTTAAGTCAACCACTGCCCCTGACCAACTTCCATTGGAATACTTTAAGCTTGCTGCAGGTAGAAGTGAATACACAGTCTTAATTCTACAAAACTACTCCATCCAAGAAAAAATGTGCCCCACCTAATGTATAATTAAAAACAAAATCCTGTACAATACCCCTGCTTAAAAGGTCATCAACAGAGCTCACAAACTATAGACCAAACCTATTCTCTCACCCTTACCAAAAATCCTGGAAAGATGTATACACTGTAAACTTACTACATTATAATACTTCTCAACCGCCTCTCCTTTACAGCATGGTTTCAGAGCAAGCCACGGTAGAACCACTGCCATTCAAAGGTTCACAGATGTAATAAATTACAACAGAAATTCAGGTCTAACTTCTGCCCTATTTCTACATCTATCCAAAGTATTTGACAGAGTTGATCACCAGATTCTTGTAGCTAAACTCTTTTGCTATGAGCTACCACCTTCCTCACTTAATTGGTTTCCTAGTTACCTCGTCAAATGGGCCCAAGCAGTGAAATGGCAAGATAATTTTGTCATCTTTCCTTCCTATATCCATCCGAGTCCCACAAGGCCTCATGCTAGGACAATTACAGTTTAATGTATCACTGACCTAAACAAAGCAGTCAAAGAGGCCACCACAGCATAATACACTGCTGACTCCAGTCTAACATGTACTGCTAGGACACTACCAATGCACCATTCACTCAGAAATCCTTCTGCTCCACAGAAGCTTGGCTCAACAATTCACACTCTGGGGGGGAGCAAACTACTACTGTTCAACTCAACTATCTCCTTCCAAAAAAAAAAAAAAAAAAAAATACCCTTTAACATACTGTCATCCAACAAGACCAATACAGAATTGATATCCAATAACAATCAACTAGGTAGGATTACAGATAATTTGATCTTCACCTTCTAGAAGTACCCATAAAGACAACATGCCAAAAGCTAGGCTGCCACTGTAGAAGCAAACACTACCTTACTAATTCTGTTGGACAAAACAGACACTTATGTTCTTCTACACCCCCCCCCCCCCCATTACATGCCTCTCCTATCCAATCTCACCTCCTCTCTATTGTAGGAACTGGAACAATGCTACAATAAAGTAGACAAATTCGCAACCAATTATATATATCATCACTGCCTCTCTCTCCAAAACTAAAATGGCCTGAACAAAATAATTCTCTACTGTACTCGCAATTAGCTGCATTCTTCAAACTACTGCACAACCCTGACAAATTCTGATCTCTTCACACCATCATCCAACCTTACACTGCTGAGACCTCTACTCTACACTGACAAATCATTACTCTATGTAATTGAACCTAACAAAAATACACTGCTTTGCTAATAGCTGAAATACCATCCCATACCACTCTCTTGTTGCAGAAAACTTAATGTATTAGTATAACAACTATACTCTCTTCTCTTAGTAATCTATTTTATCTTCATTGTGCCTCCTCCCTTTGGGCTGCTCTAACTCTCATCTTTTTTTCATGTAACAAATATGCTTACATAAAACCACCTGACAATCTATGAACATGGATGGCACTGCATATACCTCTCTACATTAAAAATGTGATTATATACAACCCATGCCACTGATATTTTAATCTGAACTGTTTATAAATGATGCAACTAACAGAATTGTTGCTCATGAATAAAACTGACTGCAAATGATCTCCAGGATGTCTGTATAATGGAGCTTTTCAACCTGGGCCTCTGATGAAAAAGGTTACTGCTCAGTCAGACTTTCCCCCAGTAAACCAGTGCCAATAAAGGGGGAAAAAATCCTTCTTCCCAGGTTGTATAAGCTATGGTGATCTACCCACTGGGTTCTGCAGCAGTGAGAATGATGCATAGTACAGTTATGCAATGTTGCACTTACCCATAACAGCAAACGTTCAAATTCTTCACTGCTGCAGGAGCCACACACACCCACTATCCCCCCTTACTATATAGTTATAGTACACTACTAAGTTAGATTTGGTTTATTTTACAATGAGTCAGGGACAAGGAAGTCCTGAAGATTTTTAGCCATCATAACTCTGTCCAAAAAGAGAGTTTTAGGCTACAAGCAGCTAGAGTGACAGTGTGGAAGGGATTGAAGGGCTTTTGGAAGCTGGCCTGTTGTCATATCCTTGACAGGATACACACACGCTACTGCAGCTGCGAAGAATTCAAGCCTTTATCCCGGTTTTATTTTTCATTTGCTAACCAAATAAACCCACTAACCTTAAGTGCCTATTTTCATGAGCAAACAGAACATAGTCTGGTTAATGACTTAGGAGTCGCACAGTAAATAAAGTCAAACCCAGAACTACAGAATGACACTCATTACTAACTCATAGCCTAAAACATTGGCATTAAACTGCCAGGAAGGTTTTCCATCTTCCACTGACTGTGGAAGCTTGACACCTTAAACTTCTCTCAGGCCACCAAATATCTCCCCTTTACCTAGAATCCTATGTTAAGAAGGACCCTCCTGGTTAAGATCTCTTTTGCTGCACATCAGTATCTACTAGTACTCACAGGTACTGTTTGGATTTTAGATTATACTGAGTTTATTTTGTTTGTATGTCTCTTGGCCTACAAGTTTTAAACTGCTGTATTTTCCCAATCACTTCAGACATCTTTTCATTTAAGGTCACTATTTTTCTTTAAATTCTGATGGACTCATCCTGCCAGTTTCTTGGAGACAGTCCTGGTTATATAAGTATCTAACTGTAGCTGAACTTCTGCTTATGTTTAAGCAATGTTGCACAGTGTATTTGTCTATTTGTGGGAGTTCCTTGCTCATCTGTTATACAGTACTCCACTTGTGTGGTGTTAATGGTAGAGAATGTATTCTATGAAAGTTTTCACTCTAATACACAGGGGAAAAATGCCCTTCTAAAATGCTCTAAATTTCATGTTGTACACATGTACTCTTTGTTTACTTTAATGAATGGTGATACATGTGTATTGGGGGGATTTTACCTCCTGCTTTACCTGTACCAGCAGTAGTAAAGAAAGTACAGCTGTGTACACTTACCATAAAATGTAGATGCTCAAGTGTATTCACTGTTGCAGTCATCACATTTGGGTTATCTGCTTGCAGTAGCTCTCAGTCACCCTGATTAAGAAAGTCTTGGGTCCTGCGTCAGTTGCTATCCCATCTTCCATGATGGCAAGGGTATAAGTCAAGTCAAGTCAAAATTTATTTATATAGCACCTTACAGACAAAAAATGCCACCAAAGTGCTTTACAAAACAGTGATCAAAAGCAATAAAAAACATACAACATAAAAATTTAACTAAAAGTAACAATAACATAAAACAAAACAACATTAAAAATCATTTCACCTCATTAAAGGCCAATTCATAAAAATAAGTTTTAAGATTTTGCTTAAAAATTGTCACAGAAGAAGACTGCCGAATGTATAATGGAAGCTCATTCCAAAGTTTTGGAGCTGCGACAGAAAAAGCTCTATCACCCCTCATCTTTAGTCATGCCCGGGGAACCACAAGTAGAGACAGATCTTCTGACCGAAGTGTCCGATTGGGAACATAAGCATGGAGCATATCTGCCAAATATACCGGCGCTAAACCATTTAAAGCTTTAAAGGCCAATAACAAAATTTTAAAACGAACCCTGAAAAAAACAGGTAACCAATGCAATGCCGCCAATACAGGCATTAAATGGTCAAACTTTCGTTTGCCCTCCAAGAATTTCCCAGCAGCATTTTGAACAAGCTGCAAACGGGCTAAAGCACCTTGACTCACTCCAAATAGAATAGAATTACAATAATCAAGGCGTGAAGTTATAAATGCATGTACAACAACTTCCAAATCACCTTTAGACAAAAATGGTTTTACCTTAGCCAAGCGCCTTAATTGATAAAAAGAGGATGACACCACCCCATTTATATGTCCCCTAAAGCAAAGATCTTTATCCATCTTCACTCCCAGATTTACAACAGAATCCTTCAGATAAGAAGTTAATACACCACAGAAAAATCAGCATGACGACTAGGACTAAAAAGTACTACTTCTGTCTTCCCTTCATTCAAACTCAAAAAATTTTCTGCCATCCATAGCTTAACCTCACACAAACAATCCAACACCTTTGAAATTGAGCAACCATCAGCCTCATCCAGAGGTAAATACAATTGACAATCATCAGCATATAAATGAAAATCAATACCATATTTACGCATTATATCGCCCAAAGGCAAAATATACACAGAAAACAATAAAGGTCCCAATATTGAACCCTGCGGAACACCCCAAGGAAGATGAACAAAATTAGATGTAAACCCGCCCATCTGAACACACACCATTCTATCTAGCAGGTAAGATCGAAACCAGTTTAAAGCCAAACCTGTAATACCCACATAATGCTCAAGACGATACAGCAATATTTCATGATCTACTGTATCAAAAGCAGCTGTTAAATCTAACAAAACAAGCAGTACAAATTTTCCACTATCAGTGATAAGAAAAACATCATTTAACACCTTTAGCAAAGCTGTCTCAGTACTATGCATAGGTTTAAAACCAGATTGAAAATTTTCCAAAAAATTATTTTTATTCAGAAAATCTAACAATTGGCCATAGACACACCTCTCCATCACTTTACTTAAAAAAGGAAGCTTAGAGATTGGCCTAAAATTAGACAATACAGATGCATCAAGCCCAGGTTTCTTTAATAGTGGATGAATGATTGCTCTTTTAAAGTCAGCAGGCACAACCCCGGAAACCAAACTGGTATTAATTATTTCCAATAAAACCGAAGCTACTATTGGAAACACATCCATCAAAACTCTTGGAGGTAAAATATCCTCAGGAGAACCACTAAGCTTAACTTCAGACATTAATTTGGTTAAATCAGCCAAAGTTATTGGCTGAAAAACACACAACTTCTCTGAAACAGACAAAAAAGTATCCGGCGGAGAGCATACAGATACAGCTAATCTCAACGTCAAAACCTTGTCCAAAAAAAATTTTAAAAACTCATTACACACTGTGGTTGAAGCCTTAACTGGAAAATAATCTTGTGCATTAAGAACAGAATCAATTACACCATACAAAACCCGCGGGTTATGAGAATTGGCATTAACAAGATTAGAATAATATGTCCTCTTTGCAGATAATATAGCAGCCTGATAAACCTTCCAACTTTCCTGAAAGGCAATTAGGAACACATGAAGCCTGCTCTTTTTCCATTTCCTTTCACATCTCCTGCATTCCCTCCTTGCAGCTCTAGTAGTGTCCGTTGACCACCAGTTTATCACTGAACTTTTCCTCTTCATACGTAATGGTGCAACAATATCCAGAATATCTTTACAAGTCTTATTAAAATAATTTAACAGTCTGTCAGATGAAGAATATTCTGGAAAACAAGTCAACACCTCACTAAATAAAGATGAAAACTTCACTGAAGTGTCTTGACTAAAAAAACGACAAAACCTTACTGGTGCAACAGATTTAACAGCATTTATAGGTAGTATAACATCAAATAAAATAGGCTTATGATCCGAAAACACAGCATCTTGAATAGTCAGATTTGTCACATTGAATCCAAGTGATAGTACAAGATCCAGTGTATGACCACTTTCGTGAGTGGCCCCACTAACAAACTGATTTAAGCCAAAAGAATTCACCAGGTCATTAAACTCCGAAACAAGTGGCTTTCCCGGACAGCACACATGAATATTAAAGTCTCCAAGTAACATAATCTGATCATACTTCAGAACATATTCAGCTAGAAACTCAGAAAATTCTTGAATAAAGTTCTTATCAAATCTCGGAGGCCTATAAATCACTGCACAAAAAAACGGACTTGAATGTCCAAGTTCAAACAAACACAACTCAAAACTGCTGAAAATAGAGGTGGGGTAAAGTTGTTTAATTTGTAGATTTGCTTTACAAACTACTGCCAGTCCACCACCATGCCGAGATGCTCTTGGTACTTTAATGAAAACACAATCAGCTGGTACCAACTCATTCACTGCACTCCATTCACCAGATGTCAACCAGGACTCAGTTAAACAAAACACATCCAAAGTATGTGTCTTAAAAAATTCTTTCAAAATAAATGTTTTGTTAACCACTGATCTGTCATTCACCAGACCCAATTTCAAATTCAAGACCTCAGGCTCCACAACATCCAAAGCTTTAGGCACTGGTCGCAAATTCTCTAAAACAACCCCTTTCTGACGACACTGCTGATAACATGAGAGGGAAACACGATCCCCCATAGAAGAATCAACAACAGGAATACTCCATGAGCCCACAAAGTCCAACATCTCCCAATCCACCAAGGGCCGAGTAAACATCCGTTTTTCTGTCTTCAAACTACCAGAGAAAGGAGTCACCAAAGTCTTTAGCTTAACCAGCCAACCTCCTCGACAGCCTCGCCTTCTACGCTTCCTCAACTTCCTCCTGGAAGAAGAAAAGAACCATGGCACTGTTCCGCTATACTCCAAGAAACAATCCAGATAAGTAGGGGGTATATTGCAAAATCCATTCACCAAAAACGGCAAATCCAAAAATCTGACAGAAGAACCAATGCCCAAAAGCACTTGATGATCATACACCTAGTGCTAAATCAGCATTTTGCACAACACATGCAACAAGCAAACAAAAACAAGAAACAACAAACGGAGCTAACAAGCGGCAAGCCAACCACACCAGCGCCATCTTGCATTGACGAAAAAAGTATATAAAGCATGCAGCCAACACCATTACATCAGTTTTTCTTGCCCCAAACATCAGGCGCCCCCATAATGGGAAGCAATTACATATACATAATGTTACACCTCCAACAAAAAAGCAAATACTATGTTTAAAGCTTTTTGGTGTAAGCAAGAATAGAGGTATAGCCACTAGAAGTCAGGGGGCTAGAGAGAGGGTAACTAGGACTGCAACAGTGAATACACTCAAACATCTACATTTATGGTAAGTGTACACAACTGTACTATGTTCTTCGTGTTTCACTGTTGCAGTCATCACATTTGGGTAGATTCCCAAAGCTAAGGATGGGAGAAGGAAATTAGATAGCATTACGACCAGCTATAAGGCCCTGCAAGACTGCCATGGCAAAGCCAGCCCTGGATTTAGAGAAAACTGGCAAATGGTAATCCTTGGTGAAGGTATGTACAGAAAGTACAGTTTTGTACCTACCATAAATGTAAATGTTCGAGTACTAATACAGCTGCAGTAATCACAGATGTGTTCTCTGCCGTCAGGTGGTCCCTCGGTCGGCCGAATTCCAAAGTCTTGGTCCGGCGTCGGTTGTCGTTGCTTTCTCTTCTGACGTCAGTGAGGCCAGAGTATACAAGACACAGCCGACGCCATGTTCTTCAGTCTTTCTTGCCCCAGATGTCAGGTGCCCCCAGAAGGAAGGCAATACATAAACTATGTATATATACAAGTAATGCAATATAATCCAAAATAAGTGGATGCAAGCAAATAAACCAAAGAAGGATAGCCCAGTCAGGTTGTATGAAGGGGTTGTTAGGCCCCATGTCTTTACCAAGTGGGGAAGGAGGGAGGGAAACCTGTACTGCAGCTGTATTAGCACTCGAACATCTACATTTATGGTAGGTACAAAACTGTACTATGTTCATCGTGCATACAGCTGCAGTAATCACAGATGGGTAGAGTCCCAAAGCTACGCACAGGTTGGTAGGTACTAGGAGGAACTGGGTTGAGCCAGAATGCCCTGCAAAACAGCAGTGGCAAAGCCTGCTCTTGTTCTGGAATATAAAGGCAGGTGGTAGTGTTTTGTGAAGGTATGTACAGAACTCCAAGTGGCTGCCTCCAAAATATCTTTGGTAGGAACTCCTCTGAGGAAGGCTGTAGAGGTAGCTGTGGCCCTGGTGGAGTGTGATCTGATACCTGTAGGAACAGATTTCCCATGATAGGAATAACAAAACCGTATGCAGTGGCCTATCCACTTTGAAATAGTCTGCTTGGAAACTGGCTTCCCTTGAGCCCCTACAGCATAGGACACAAAGAGTTGTTCTGATTTCCTGAAGGACTTTGTTCTGTCCAAATAGTAACGTAGCTGCCTATGGATGTCTAAAGAATGTAGTAGCCTTTCCCCTTTGTTTTGAGGATTGGGGTAAAAGGTAGGAAGGTGTATGGCCTGATTTAAAGCTACCCTGGATACCACTTGGGCATAAATGATGGGTTGGTACGAAGGGCAACCCTGTCCTGATGGAAAATGAGAAAGGGCTGCACCGCCATGAGGGCCTGTAGCTCCGAAACTCTACGAGCTGAAGTGATAGCCAGAAGGAAGGCAGTTTTCCAGGACAAATATTGCAAATCTGTAGAGGCAGCTGGTTCAAAAGGAGGCAATGTTAACTTTTCTAGTAGGTAATTAAGATCCCAGGCTGGTATTGGTCGTCTCCTTGGTGGTCTTATATTCTTAGCCCCTCTGAGGAACTGTCGTAAGAGTGGGTGAGAAAATAAAGGAGGATCCGTGTTGAATTCTGCAGAAATGGCTGAGGCATGGATTTTTATGGAAGAAAATGAAAGTCCACTGTTCAACAGCTCAGCTAGATACTGTAATACCTGAGGCAAGTTCAGTTTTCTAGGGTCCTGGCCTTTTTTCTCATTCCAAGAACAAAACCGCTTCCATTTTGCGGAGTAAGCTTTTCTAGTAGATGGCCTTCTGGCCTCCAAAATGACATCCTGCACCTCCTTGGAGAGTAGGGTCTGTTGTGGTGTTAAGGGATTTTCCATGCAGCGAGATTGAGTGTTTTCAGCTGATTGTGAAGAGTTTTGTAGCTGTGCTGAGTCAGCAGAAGAGGCATTAGAGGCAGGGACCAGGGGGGAGTATGTGTTAGGCTCCTCAGCAGTGGGTACCAGTGTTGTCTTGGCCAATCTGGAGCAATCAGTATCATCTTCGGTCTGTCTGCTCTTGCTTTCAAAAGCACCTTGGGCAGAAGAGGCAGAGGTGGAAATGCGTAAACTGTCCATGCTGTCCAACTGAATGAAAGGGCATCCACTCTCCAGGCCTTTGCATGAAAGGTCCTCGAACAAAACTTTTCCAATTGATGATTCCTGTGGGAGGCAAAAAGATCTATGTCTGGCCTCCCCCACACTTGGATTATTTCTGTAAACACCTGAGGATGTTACTTCCATTCGTGTGGATCTGTCATATTTCTGCTTAAATTGTCTGCCAGCGTATTTTCCAATCCTGGCAGGTACTGTGCTTGAAGTTCGATTTGCCATTCCAGAGCGTCATGGCTAGTCTGCACAAGGGGTATGAATGTGTTCCTCCTTGTTTGTTTATGTACCACATTACTGTGGTGTTGTCTGTTCTTATTAGTAATTGTCCTGGATGCAGGAAGTCCTTGAAAGCTGTAATTGCATTTATTACTGCTAGCATTTCTTTTTGATTGATGTGAAGGTGCTTTTCCTTTTGGGACCATTTGCCCTGGATGCACCTGTCCATCATGTGCGCCCCCCAGGCGTAATCTGAGGCGTCTGTTGTGATAACTTGCTTTGCTTGAGGCTTGCAGAATGGGAGGCCTGTGTTTGCTTGACATGCTTGGGCCCACCATAGAAATTCCTTTTGCAAACATGGGATTATTGGTATTATTGTTTCCAAACTGTGACTGTGTTGAGACCATAGGTTTTTTAGGTACCATTGAAGTTTCCTCATATGCAGCTTTGCACATGGGATTAAAAGAATGCAAGATGCCATGAATCCCAGAGCCTGCAGGATTTTCCTTGCAGTAAGCCTGGTACTTTTCTAGTATTTTGAAGTACTGAGATAGTTGCCCCTGTTTTTCTGGCGTAAGGTAGGCCATCTGGGTGTTTGTGTCCAAGTTGGCACCCAGGAAAATTATTTTCTGAGATGGTGTTAGCCTTGATTTCTCTTTGTTGATTGTGTATCTCAGAGCATGCATTAACCGTGTCACATATGCCAGATGTTCCAGAAGTATGTTCTTGCTGTCCGCTTGGATCAGGCAGTCGTCCAAATAAGGGTAAATTTGTATCCCTTGAAGTCTGCAGTAGGCAATCACTGATGCCAGGCACTTTGTGAATACTCTGGGCGCAGTAGATAAGCCAAAGGGCAATGCAGAGAATTGATAGTGGATTGAACCTGCAAGAAATCTGAGGTATCTTCTGCAGCTTTGTCTGATTGGGACATGCAGGTATGCCTCCTTGAGGTCCAATGTTACCAGCCAAAACCCCTTGCCCAGCATGGGAAGAAGTTGCTGTAATGTGAGCATCTTGAATTTTGGTACGAGTAGAAATGTGTTTAGGATGGATAAGTCCAAAATGGGTCTCCAGTCGGTTCCTTTCCTTGGTACCAGAAAAAGTCTTGAATAGAAACCTTGACCTTGTTCGTGAGTAGGTACCTCTTGAATAGCTCTCATGCTTATGAGCTTTGAAATTTGTAGTTGTGCCTCTGCCCTTTGATTCAGTGGCAGGTTTGGCATGCCTCTCATTTTTGGAAGTGTGTGAAATTGAAATTTGTAGCCTCTGTTTATAATGTCCAGGATCCATTTGTCTGTTGTGACAATATGCCAATTGCCTGCAAATAATGCTAGCTTTCCTCCCAAAGGTGCTGCCAGCTGAGACATGCTTGGCATGGAAATGAGGGAGTCATTGGGTTTGCTTCCTGTATTGTTGTGCACTGTCCTCGCCACCTCTTGGTGCTGGAGTTTGCCATTGTCGGCCTCTATATGATCCTTGTGATTGCCCTCTGCCCCTTGTGCGCCTGTATCTACCTCTTTGGGGCTTGTCAGTGGCTGGAAAGGACCAGTTTTTTGAAAGGCCAATTTCTGCTAAAACGTGGAGGTTGGACCTGTAAAAAGGCTTTGACAGTTTGCATAGATTTGGCTTTTTCCTCCATTTTCCGTAGTATCTCCTCAGCATTAGTACCAAACAGCACATCCTTTTGTAAAGGAGCATCTAGAAGTTTAGCTTTCACGTGATCAGGTAAGTTTTGTTCTCTAAGCCAGGCATGTCTGCGAATGACTGATCCTGTAGCAGCCACTCTACTTGAGGCCTCTAGGGCATCATAACCACATTGTAAAGTATGTTTACCCACTTGCTGTGCACTATGCATCATATCCTGTAACTCCTTCAAATCTGGTTGTTCAGGTTGAGACATTTTATTCCTTAATTCTGATGACAGGAACTGTTGATATTTAAGCATATGAAACTGACAATTTAAGGCCCTCATGGCTAGGGTGGCCGAGGTATATACCTTTTTTCCCCACTTTTCTAAAGATCTTGACTCTCTTTCTGCAGGAAGAGGGTTCTTGGCAGTGGAGGCCTTCAATCCCTTGGGGCCTTGTGAAATGGTTTCAGGGTCAGCATTATGGCATTTGAAGAGAAATTGGTATGAGTTAGGTACTCTGTAGTACCTATCAGGTTTGACTGGTGCAGGAGGCAGAGAATCCGGGTTAAGGCAAGCCTCCGAATAAACATCAAGTATGTCCAATACAGGGGGTATTGCCAGAGGTCTGTGTTGAGGTAACAAAAGAAATTCCCTAAGTCTTTTCTTAGAATCTGAAAAGTCTTGGCCTTCCCAATGGAAGTGTTCCCTCAAGGTGTGCAAGGTTTCCCCAAAGGAAAAATACTCAGGAGGGGATAGAGAAGGGATGGACTGCTCTGCATCCGAATCCTCAAAAGGGGAGTAAGAGTGTTCCTCTACATCAGAGTGTTCCGATAAAATGGATCCCTGATCAGAAGAGGGAGAATCTTCCTCCACTCTGGGTCTCTTGTCTGGAGGGGGTTGAGAACCTCTGATAAGAGTAATTAAATCCTCAGCCATTTTAAGCATCTGTTTTTTAGGCATGGGACCTGGGGATGGGCCCTGTGCAACAGGCCTCTTGGGATGCCTGGCTGCCTTGGATTTAGTAAAGGCCTTAATAGAAAAAGAAGATGAGGGTCTAAAGACACCATGGGTGGAGGTGGACCTGTCCACATTAGTAGGCTCAACATTAACAAAGGCTTCGGTGGTTGTAGTCTGGGAAAGGGCCGAGGTCCCAGCGGTCTCGGGTACAGAGGACACCACCAAAGGAGTGTCGTCAGTAGTCAGGGACTGCAAAGGCGTCTCGCTGAGAACCGGACCACGTGTAGCCTGTTTTGGCGTGGTGTCGGCGGGGACCGCGGGCCTCGCATGTCGGTCCTTCTTGCGTTTTTTGGACAAAACGGTAGTCGGAGTGTCCGACGACATCTTATAATCGAAAGCTTTACCAAAATAGTGTTGGGCGAACTCCGCCCGACACTTAATAGTGCATTTATTGAAGGTAGCGCAAAAGCGACAGCCCGAGACGTCATGGTCTGGGCCTAAACAAGGTATGCAGAGGGAATGGAAATCCTTATGCGGTATTTGCTTCCCACAAGAAATACAATTATTAACTTTTTCTGACATCGGTCTGAGGCAAGAAAAGGTTCCCCAACGGGGTACTTAGCTTTAATGAAGACTTCGGTTTCCAAAATTTTCGTAATTCAGGAGCTGGCCGACCGGCACTTGCGAACTGCTTCTGCTCGGCACCGCGGCAAAAAGACTGAAGAACATGGCGTCGGCTGTGTCTTATTTACTCTGGCCTCACTGACGTCAGAAGAGAAAGCGATGACAACCGACACCAGACCAAGACTTTGGAATTCGGCCGACCGAGGGACCGCCTGACGGCAGAGAACCCATCTGTGATTACTGCAGCTGTATGCACGATGAACATCTCCAAGTAGCAGCTTCTAGGATGTCCCTGATAGGGACAACTCTGAGAAAGGCTGTAGAGGTAGATGCAGCTCTGGTAGAATGTGGTCTAATCCCCTGTGGGGTAAGCTTTCCATGGTGCTTATAGCAGAAATGAATGCAATGTCCTATCCACTTAGAAATGATTTGCTTTGAAATGACCTTCCCCTCTGCCCCTGAAGCAAATGCAACCAGCAGTTGTTCAGATTTTCTTTGTGGTTTAGTCCTGTCCAAGTAGAATCTAAGTTGTCTGTGCACATCCAAGGAATGCAGTATCCATTCCCCTTTGTTCTGTGGATTAGGAAAGAAGGTTGGCAAATGAATGGACTGATTAAGAGCCACACTGGATACCACTTTGGGCATGAAGGATGGATTGGTTCTGAGTGACACCCTGTCCGCATGAAAGATGAAAGGCTCCACTGCCATAAGGGCATGTAATTCAGATACCCTTCTAGATGAAGTGATTGCTAAAAGGAAAGCTGTTTTCCAAGAAAGAAATTTTAAGTCTGCAGTAGCAGCTGACTCGAAAGGAGGTAGAGTGAGTTTCTTCAATAGTTAAGGTCCCAGGCTGGGGTTGGAGCTCTCCTGGGTGGTCTCAAATTGTTGGCCCCTCTGAGGAACTGCTTGAGCAGTGGATGAGAGAAGAGGGGAGGTTCTGTGTTATAACGAGCTGAAATATGGATTTTAATGGAGGAAAAAGACAGGCCCTTGTGAAGCATCTCAGTTTAGTATTGTAAAATCTGAGGTAAATTGGGCGTTGCTGTGCTCATCCCTTGAGATTGCTTCCATGCAAAGAATCTTTGCCATTTTTCAGCATAAGATTTTCTAGTACTAGGCCTCCTTGCCTCTAAGATGACATCCATCACAGGTTTGCTGAGGGATGGTAATGGAGAGTTTAAGTAATTAGCCAGGCTGCAAGGTTCAGTGTTAGAAGCTGAGGGTGCAGAATCTGGTTCTCCTGCTGAGACAGAAGGGAAGGAGTTTGAGGCAGGTGCCATGGAGATAACCATGACGCACTGCGCAGGAGGGGGTACCAGTGTTGGCGTGGGCCAGTCTGGAGCAATCAAAATCATCCTTGGTTTTTCCTGTTTGACTTTTAGTAGTACTTTGAAGAGCAGAGGCAGTGGGGCAAAGGCATAGACTGATAGGTTTTTCCAGCTGAAGGACAGAGCATCCACTTTCCAGGCTTGTTTGTGTGGAGTCCTTGTGCAAAATTTGCCCAATTGGTAGTTCTAGGGAGAGGCAAACAGGTTTATATCTGGGCTCCCCCATTTGCTTGCCAACATACTGAAAATCCTTGGTTCCAGTTTCCTCTCGTGTGGGTCCATGAGGTTCATGCTTAGTCCGTCTGCCAGTGTATTTAATTTTCCTGGCAGGAATTGAGCTTGTAGGTGCACTTGGTAGCTCAAGGCTGTGTTCTACAATGCCATGGCTAGTCTGCAGAGGGGGTAAGAATGTGTACCCCCCTGCTTGTTTATGTACCACATAACCATGGTATTGTCCGATTTTACCATTAGTTGTCCTGGAAGAATGTAGTCCTTGAAGGCTGTCAGAGCATTCTGTACAGCTAACATTTCTTTTTGATTGATATGCAGGCGCATTTGACTTGGGTTCCATTTGCCCTGAATGCACTTCCCTGCCAGGTGAGCCCCCCCCCCATGCATAGTCTGATGCATCTGTTGTTAGGGTTTGAGCAGCAGGGGGTGGTGTGAAAGGTAGTCCCTTGTTTTGGTGGCAGGCCTCTGCCCACCAAAGGAACTCTAGGCATAGGCAAGGTATGATAGAAATCAGTTTCTAGGCTATGAGAATGTTGACTCAATAGGCTTTTTAGATACCACTGTAGTTTCCTCATATGCAGTCTTGCATATGGAATTAGAAGAATGCAGGAGGCCATGAACCTCAAGGCTTGCAGTATTTGTCTTGCAGATAGCAGGGTTTTTGTGGCCACTTGTTTGAAGTAGGTTGTCAAATGAATTTGCTTTTCTAGGGTGAGGTAAGCCATCTGGGAAGTTGTATTCAAGCTTGCTCCCAGGAATGGAATTTGTTGACAGGGTACCAGTTGTGATTTCTTTTCATTTATGGTGTACCCCAGACAAGTTAGAACCCTTTTTACAAAGGCCCGATGATTTAAAAGTACGTCCTGGCTTTCTGCCTGAATTAGACAATCGTCCAGGTATGGGTATATTTGAATACTTCTTTGCCTGCAAAATGCAATAACTAGAGCTAGGCACTTTGTGAATACCCTGGGCGCAGTAGATAAGGCAAAGGGCAGTGCAGAGAACTGATAGTGCATGTAGCCAGCTTTGAAGAGTAGGTATCTTCTGCAAGATTCCATGACTGGGATGTGCAGGTATGCTTCTTTTAAATCTAGTGTTGCCAACCAGGCATCTTTGCCGAGTATAGGAAGTAATTGGTGAAGAGTCCACATCTTGAATTTTAGAGTAGACAGGTCCAGGATAGGATGCCATGATTCATCTTTTCTGGGTACCAGGAAAAGTCTCTAGTAGAAACCTTGTCCCTTTTCCTCTACTGGTACCAGTTGAATAGCCTCCATGCTTAAGAGAGAAAGTACTTGTTTTTGAGCCTCTTCCCACTGATTTGAGGGTAGGTCCAGCCAACCATTTTGCATTGGCAACGTGTGGAAGTGAAATCTGTATCCCTGGGACACTATATTTAAAACCCATTTGTCCTGGGTAATGAGTTCCCAGTTCTTTGCATGAGGAGCAAGGGGCAGTCAGAATATAAGTGCTTGAAATTTTAAAAGGAAGTCACTGAGACAGTTTACCATAGGGGGGAGTCTTGTTATTTCCAGACTTGGAAGTGGAGGTCCCCCACTGCTTAGTTCTGTGAGTCCCCTGGGAGTGAAACTTGGGGTTATTGCTGTGTTTGGGTTTGGCTTGAGAAGATCTGGAAAGGACCAATTCTTAGAGGGCCAGTGCCTACTAAATCTAAGAGGCTGAACTTGTAAAAAATCTTTAACAGTTTGCATAGATTTAGCTTTATCTTCCATCTTTTTAAGAACTTCTTCAGCCTTGTTGCCAAACAGACGGTCCTGATTTAAAGGAGCATCCAACAATTTAGCTTTAACATGATCACGCAAAGATTGCTCCTTAAGCCAAGCATGCCTTCTAAGCACAGACCCAGTAAAAGGAGCCCTGCAAGAGGCCTCTAAAGAATCAAAACCACATTGCAAAGTATGTTTTCCAACTTGTTCAGCAGAATGCATTAAATCCTGTAAGACTATTTTCCACACAGTCAGGAATCAACATCATTTTCTGTTTAAGCAGTCCAATAACATGTTGCTGATATTTTAACATATGAAATTGGCAGTTTAAAGACCTAATGGCCAAGGCTGCTGAAGTGTAACCTTTTTACCCCATCTATCCAGCGCCCTGGAGTCTCTATCAGAAGGGGTAGGATTTTTAGCAGTAGAAGCCTTAATGCCCTTGGGCCCCTGTGAAATAGTCTCTGGTTCTGCAATAGAATTTTTGAAAAGGGACTCGGGGACCCTGTAGTATCTGTCAGGTTTACTGGGAGCAGGAGTCAGGGGCCAAACTGGATTCCAAGAAAGCATGACTAACAAGGTCTAATACAGGAGGAATAGCCAAAGGCCTATGCTGAGGTAGGAGAAGGAAATCCCTAAGCCTCTTTTTTGAATCAGAAAATTCTTGGCTTTCCCAGTGAAAATGCTCCCTTAGAGTATGTAAGGTTTCTCCAAAAGAAACATCCTCAGGAGGGGAAGCAGACGGAATAGAGTCCTCTGCATCAGAATCCTCATAAGTAGGTAAGGACAAATCCAGGTCATCAGAAGAGTCGGAAAAAACAGAATCCTGATCAGAAGATTCATAGTCAAGCTCAGTCCTAGGTCTCTTAGAAGGGGGGGTTGGCTACCCCTGATTAGTTATTAGATCTTCAGCCATTTTTATCATTTGTTTTTTAGGCAGAAGCCTGAGCATCAGTTTTTTAGACATGGATTGAGATTTAGGCCTTATAGTAATGAAGGAGGTGTCAATTTAACATGCAAGTCCATAGGCCTGAATACACCCTCAGAAGCCGGTGCCTGCACAGCGGCTCCGGACCCATCCAAGGTAGAGACATCCGTGGGTGCCATAGTTAAAGTATCTCGCGGCATACTGGACTCCGGAATGGGTCTCAGTAGAGGCCTGCGAATCAGAAGTAGCGGGTATCAGGGGCTGCAAATGCGCCTCACTGAGTACCAGCGACTAGCTTAGGGGAAGCATCATCAGCGGTTTTGGACATCGGCAGCTTGTCTGTCTTTATCTTTGCATTTTTTCAGAATCCCAGTAGTCGGATGGCTAACCGATGACATTTCTGGATAATTAAACCAAGAACAGAAATATTTAGAGGTAAAAATATACAGACGACTGATAGCGCCCTGATTAAATAAAGTACAAAACCGACAGCAAGGTACATCATGGTCAGGGCCTAGGCAAGGAATACAGTATGAATGAAAATCTTGATGAGGCATTTGCTTTCCACAAGTAATGCAATTATTAACGTTTACTGACATCGGTAAGAAGCAAGAAAAAGTTTCCCCAACAGGGTACTTGGCTTTTAGTTGAAGACTTCTGTTCTGAAATTTGAAAACAAGAAGTTATGTACTCACCATAACGTTCGATATATGTAGTCCATCTCACCTCACATTCTTACCCGTGGGTTCGGAGCCGAATATCGGCTCCGACTCAGCCGATTTTTCTAGCTCTAATTCTTTCATTGGCTGGGCTAAGCAGGTATCCCATGGTGCACTGCTCCATATCCCCAGATCTAGTTTGCTGCGAAACTCATTTGTACTCCATGCACACATCACATCCAGGTAAGAATAAGCTAAGCAAGGGAACTCTGCAGATAAACAACCTAACCTCCAAATCCTCCAGGAAGGGGGAAGGTGGGAGGGTAAGTAAGAATGTGAGGCGAGATGGACTACATACATTGAACATTATGGTGAGTACATAAATTCTTGATGTTATGTAGTCCTATCTTGCCTACATTCTTACCCGTGGGACAGCGTCCCTAGCACCTACATCCTGGGTGGCTCATAGGAAAATACTCCTGAGAACTGTGGAGCCAAAGGAAGACCTGCCTCTGGAAACCACTTCCAATTTGTAATGAGAAACAAATGTGTGAGGAGAAGCCCAAGTAGCTGCAGCACATATATCATCCATTGACAATCTGGCTTGATAGGCTGTGGATGTGGAAACAGCCCAAGTAGAGTGAGCCTTGACCAGAAATGGCAGATCTTTACCTCCTGCTTGATAGACGAAAGAGATACAACTAGATATCCATCTAGATAGGGTGACCCTGGAGACCCCATTTGGTTTTCTGAAAAGGAAACAAAAAGTTGGTCAGACTTCCAGATGTCTTTTGTTCGGTGCAGATAGAAGCGTAATTGTGTACATCCAACTGGTGAAATCTAAATTCTGCCTTGTTAGAAAAGTGAGGAAAGAACACAGGCAACTCAATGGATTGATTTAGATTAGACACGGAAGCCACTTTAGGAAGGAACAAAGGGTTTGATCTAAGAGAGACCCTGTCCTTATGGAAGATTAAGTATGGAGGTTTGATAGACAGGGCTTGAATTTCTGAAACTCGCCTTGCTGAAGTGATTGCTGTTAAAAAGGCTGTTTTCCAGGTCAAGAATTTCAATTCGCAGGTAGCTGCAGGCTCGAAAGGTGGTACAGTAAGGGCTTGTAGAACAAAATTGAGATCCCAGGGCATGATTGGTTCGGACACTGGGGGACGGAATAACAGAGTACCCTTCAGGAACGCCTTGCATAGTCTATGCGCCATGAGACTAGGCTCATTCGCTACATGAAAATTAGAGATCACTGCTAGTTGAACTTTGATGGTGGCTGATGTGGAACCCTGATGGAAAAGCATAGACAAAAACTCCAGGACTGAAGCGATTGGAGCTGTGTAAGGATCAATGCCTCTGGTATGTGCCCAGATAGAAAACCTTTTCCATTTACTACAATAAATCTTTCTAGTGGATGGTTTATGAGAGGAAGATAATATATAAACCACTTCTGGTGAGAAATTATGAAGTCTAACTAACGATGGAAGTGGAGTAGCCAGGCTGTCAACCGGAGCGTCATCGGGGAGGAGTGGAACTGTCCCGACATGTGTGTCAGTATATCTGGTTGAGGGTCCAGAGTCCAAGGAGTGTCCACAATGGCGAGGCCAGTGTGGAGCAATTAGAATCATTTTGCTTCCCCAAGGATTACGCTTTCTGAATCAGCTTTGACAGCAAGGGAAACAGAGGGAAAGCATAAAGCAGACCGGAGAGCCAATTGTGAACCAGAGCGTCCCTGGGTGACTCCCCCTGTGGGGGGATCAGCGTGAAGTAGTTGCTGCATTTTGCATTGAGGGGGCTGGCAAAAAGGTTGCAGCAAGGCTGACCCCCATCTGCTGAAGATTCGCTCTGCAACCAAGCGATTCAAGGACCACTCGTAAAGCATCAGAATAGCTCTGCTTAGCCTGTCTGCAATCACGTTGGACTTCCCCTGAATGTGCGTTGCCACCAGAAACCGTTGGGAAGTTACTGCCCAATGCCACACTCGCATGGCCTCTCTGCACAGGGGGTAAGATCTGGTTCCCCCTTGCTTGTTTAGATACCACACTACTGACATGTTGTCTAAGTGTATAGCAATCTTCCCTAGAGGAAGAACACTCTGAAGTGCCTGCAACACAAGTAGCACTGCTCTCATCTCTAGGACGCTTATATGCAGATATATCTCGTGCTCTTGCCACGTGCCTTGGACTGTCCTGCCAAGATAATGCCCCCCACCCCATCTGGGAGGCGTCCGTGGTAACCGGGATGGGTGGAACGAAGGGCCTTCCCCATCCAAATTGTTGGTACACAGCCACCAACCGAGGTCCTGCTTGCATCTGTCCGTGAGCAAAATGGGGTGAGAAAGTGGAAGTCTTTGGAGAGACCATTGAACAAAGAGGAGCCATTGGAGAATTCTCATGTGCAATCTCACTAGAGGGACCAACATGATTGTTGCTGCCATGGTCCCTAGGAGCTGGAGAACCCATCTTGCCTTCGCTTGCCTCAGGGGCATCAGCATGTGTATCTGTTGTTGTAAGACTCTGATCCTTTCCTGCGGTAAAAATGCTCGCATTTGAATGGTGTCTAATTCTGCTCCCTATAAAGGTGACACGCTGGGAGGGCAACAAAGCAGATTTTTCCCAATTTATTGTTATACCCAACTGGTATCAGAGTGATGGTAGCGTCCCTGGTTTGAACTAGTTGATGCCTATTACGGAAACACTTGGAATCTCTGACGTCTCAAGTGAGCCATCACTACCACCATACACTTGGTGAACACCCTGGGTGCTGTGGTGAAACCAAAGGGCAGGGCTCGAAACTGGAAATGACTGGCTCCCAGCTGGAAGCATAAGTGACTCCTGGATGTCCTGTCCATTTTCACATGGTAGTAAACATCCTTGAGGTCGATGGAGCACATCGATACCTCCTCTCCCAACAATGGAAGAATCGATTGTAGTGTGACCATATGGAACTTGGACTTGTGTACATAGTTGTTCAGTTGGCTGAGATCTAATATGGGTCTCAGGTCTCCTGTTCTTTTCGGCACCAAAAAGAATCTTGAGTAAGTCCCTAATCCGATTTGGTCTGAGGGGACACTCTGGATGGCTCCTTTTTCTAGCAGCTTTGAGACCTCTGAGGCTGCTTGATCCCTTTGACTGGGTGGAACGTCTGGGATTTTTCTGATTGATGGGGGGGTCTGATGTAAATGGAATGAGATAATCTCTGGAAATTATCCGTAATACCCATTGGTCCTGGGTAATGCTTTCCCAGGCTTCCGGATATAATGAAATTCGACCCCCGACTGGCTCCGGATAAACACAGCCAGGCACTCCCTCAGGAACGAGAGTAGGGAGAGCCACGGAAGGAATTGTGGGGGCCCCCTCTTCCTCTGGGGCGACGTCTCCCTGAATAACCTCCCCCTCCCCTGCCTCTGGAGGGGGGTTCACCTTGTGCGGCAGGAAAAAAACTCTGATTTCTTGAACCACATCTCCCCTCCCGCTGGGCCTTGGGATAAGGCCTAGAAGGAAGGGAAAAACATACCCCTATGGCAGACCGGGTCTTTCCCTCTTGCTCGCACCTGGTGAGGGTGTCTTTCACTTTGGTCCCAAACAAAGAACCACCATCAAAGGGGGCGTCAGTGAAGGAAGACTTGAAGGCCTCCGCAAAGTGACACAGGCGCAGCCAGGCTTGCCTTCTAAGGGTGACCCCTGAGCTTGCTGCCCTGCTCGCTCCCTCGGCTGCATACGAAATGAGCTGCATGGATGAGTTAATGGAGTTGAGGTTAGAGACCTGGGCGTTAACCGTCTGAACCACTGCCTCAGGAATGTTACCCGCAAGAGTATCTCCTAACTCCTTGAGGAGATCTCTCTGGAGCTGAGTGAAGTGAGACAGGTAATTCAGCTACCGTAAGGTAAAGGTTGCTGACAAGAGGGTACGCTTCCCGTACTGATCCATGGTCCTAGACTCCTTGTTAGGAGGCTGGACGGATGAAGAAGACTCTGCTACTTCCTTCTGAGTGGCTGCCGCCTCCGCCGCCACCACCATGGCATCGACTGGGACTCCTTTAGACAGAAACTCTTTGCCCTGGGGGGACGGAAAGAAACTTGTTGGAACGCCGGGGCATGGGCTCCACAGAATCAGGGTTTTCCCACACTCTTCGACAAATCAGATCAAGGAATTCGAAGGGTGGAGACACCCAGGAGGTGGAGGGCTGAGCACCAAAAGATTTAAAGAATACTGACTCCTCCTCGGAATGGGCTTTGGATGGCCAGTCACCTCTTTGTTTCAGTATCTCCAGGATATCGGAGAAGGAAACATCAGAGGATGACTTGGGGGACCCCTCCGATTCCTCGAGGTCAGTATCAGAGGTGAGGGACTCATCCTGGGAGTCTATGTGCTTCCTCTTGCACGTTTTCTTTCTGGGGGGCTCCTCAGGCACAAACCCTGAGGGACCCTCAGAAATTTGGGGACCACTCATGGGGGTATCCCTAGGCCCTGGTGCTCTGCTGTCCATGGATGGGTGGTGATCAGAAGCTCTCACCGGAGTGGTGGGGGACAGAGTGACTGACCCACCTGATGTATCTGAAGATCTGGCCAGCGCGGTCCGCATAGCCTCGAAGGCCGGCCCTCCCCGAATCCGAGGAGCAACCAGCCTCCGAGGCCATGACGGGGGTCGGAGTTCCCCGAGCCGAGGCACCGAGAGGGAGGCTTGGGACCGAAATAAGCCCCGATATGTCCCCCTCGGGCCCGACTGAAGAATCCTGAGTCCCAAATCCCGAGGACAGAGCTGACTGGGTCGGAGCCGATGCCGGTACCGATGGAGCCAAAGGGGGCATCAGAGCCGGCCTAGGAACATCGCACGGCATGGAACACTCCGGCTCCGAAGACAGAGATGTGCTCGGAGGAGGAATGATCGAAGACTGGGTCGGGATGGGCTCCGGAGCCGACTGGGCTGGAGCCAAAAACAATTTTGCCAAAACCGGTGACTGGAGGAGCCTCTGAACCACCCTATCAACATCCACATCCAAAAGGGTCCTGGAGGATTTGGAAGACAGGGAGGGAGAATGGGATCTCCTCTCAGGAGAAACTGGTCTGAGACTGGGCGATCGGCTCCTAAGAGGTTCCAATAAAATTGGAGCCGACGCCGGTTCTGTCAACACCAACACTTCCTGCGGCCCCGAGGACAGTGGAGCCGAGGAGGTCGATGCAGTTTTTGAGATTTTCTCCGGAGGCTCCGATGAAGCTGACGGAGCCGGAGATCTCTTTTTTGACTTGCCAGATTTTGATTTTCCACTGGAAGATGAATCCATAGCCTCTTCAAAAGAGGGTTTCAAGAGTCCCTTTAAGATTAGCTTATTCTTTCTCTCTTGGAGAACTCTAGGACTGAACACATGACAAAAACTGCAGGATTCCTGCAGATGGATGGCTCCCAGGCAATAGACACCAATGGAATGTTAGTCGGTAATGGACATTTTGTACCCACATTTAGAGCACTTTTTGAAACCCGAAGGTTTGTGCTCCTTGGGATCTTTAGACATCTTCACTACTAAGCCAAAAAGGCAAAAACCAAGTCTGAGAAAAACACACAAGAGACAAACAGTTGATCAGATTTTCAGATATCTTTGGTTCTGTGCAGATAGAAACGTAACTGCCTGTGTACATCCAATTGATGAAATCTAAATTCTGCCTTGTTTAAAAAATGGGGAAAGAACACTGGCAACTCAATAGATTGATTAAGATTAGATATGGACGCCACTTTAGGAAGAAAGGAAGGGTTTGGTCTAAGAGAAACCCTGTCTTTATGAAAGATCAAGTATGGAGGTTTGATAGAAAGAGCCTGAATTTCTTAAACATGTCCAGCTGATGTAATGGCCATTAAAAAGGCAGTTTTCCAGGTCAAGAATTTTAAGTCACAGGTAGCTGCAGGCTCAAAGGGTGGAGAAGTAAGGGCTTGCAGAACAAAATTTAGATCCCAGGGCATGATAGGTTCTGAAACAGGAGGACGGAGTAACTGGGTGCCTTTCAGGAAAGCCTTACACAGTCTGAGAGCCATTAGACTAGGCTCATTAGCAACATGAAAGTTAGAAATTGCTGCCAATTGAACTTTAATGGTAGCGGACACTGAGCCCTGCTGGAAAAGCGTAGACAAAAACTCCAAGAAAGAAGCAATTGGAGCTGTGCAAGGGTCAATTCCTTGGGTACGAGCCAAATAGAAAACCTCTGCCATTTGCTGGAATAAATCTTCCTAGTAGAGGGCTTATGAGAGGAAGATAAAATATGAACTACCTCTGGTGAAAAATGATGAAGCCTAACTAACGACAGAAGTGGAGTAGCCAGGCTGTCAACCAGAGGGTCCGCAGAGAGGGGTGGAACTGTCCCGACATGTGTCTCAGTAAGTCTGATTGAGGGTCCAGAGTCCAAGGTGTGTCCACAAGGTAGGGATGGAGAAAGGGGAACCAGACTTGACTAGGCCAGTGTGGAGAAATCAGAATCATTCAGCTTCCCAAGGCTATAGCTTTCTGAATCACTTTTGATAGCGAGGGAAAGCATAAAGCAGACCAGGCGGCCAATCGTGGACTAGAGCATCCCTGGGTGACTCCCCCTGTGGGGGGATCAGCATGAAGTAGCTGCTGCATTTGGCATTGAGGGGGCTGGCAAAAAAGGTTGCAGCAAGGGAGACCCCATCTGCTGAAGATTCGTTCTGCCACTAGACGATTCAGGGACCACTCGTAAGGCATTAGAATAGCTCTGCTTAGCCTGTCTGCTATCACATTGGACTTCCCTGGAATGTGCGTTGCCACCAGAAACCATTGGGAAGATACTGCCCCCTGCCACACTCGCATGGCCTCTCTGCACAGGGGATACGATCTGGTTCCTCCCAGTTTGTTCAGATACCATACCACTGACATATTGTCCGAGTGTATTGCAATAGTCCCGAAAGGCAGAAAGCACTGAAGTGCCTGCAACGTAAGTAGCACCGCTCTCATCTGTAGGACGTTGATACGCCGATGTATCTCGTGATCTTGCCACGTGCCTTGGACTGTCCTGCCGAGATAATGCCCCCCCGCCCCATCTGGGAGGTGGCCATGGTCACTGTGGCAACCGGGGGAAGTGGAAAGTACAGTTGTGTACCTACCATAAATGTAGATGTTCGAGTGTATTCACTGTTACAGTCATTACACTCGGGTTATCCTGCTGGCAGGCTACCCGCAGTCGGCCAGAATTCCAAAGTCTAGGTCCGGCGTCGGTTGCTGTCACCTCTTCCCTGACGTCAGTGCGCCAGGGGTATAAAAGCTGCAGCCGACGCCATTTTCTTCAGTTTTTCTTGCCCCAGATGTCAGGTGCCCTCAAATAGGTAGGCTGAAAAAATTATGCTAAAAAGCATGCATGTACTAAAATAAACATTTCCTTCATCTACAAGCAAATACACCACATAGGTTGTATAGAATTCAGAAGTACAGAAAAGTCCCAGCAAAGAAAAGGGGGATGGTGGGTGGGTTACCTGGACTGCAACAGTGAATACACTCTAACATCTACATTTATGGTAGGTACACAAAGTACAGTTTTGTACCTACCATAAATTGTAGATGTTCGAGTGTTCACACTGCTGCAATCATTACACTTGGGTTATCCTGCCGACAGGCAGTCCCCGCAGTCGAACAGAGTTCCAAAGTCTTGGTCCGGCGTTGGTTGCTGTCACTTCTTCCCTGACGTCAGTGCGCCAGGGGTATACAAGATGCATCTGACACCATTTTCTTCAGGTTTTTCTTGCCCCATATGTCAGGTGCCCCCAAGTAGGTAGGCAATACATATTGCTAATAAAAATTATACATATAAAATAAAAGCAGTACCTTCAGTTACAAGCAAATACACCACAAAAGTTGTATAGGATAGAAAGGTATAGATAGGTCCAGCTAGTTCAGAGGGGATGGAGGGAGGGTAACCTGGACTGCAACATCTACATTTATGGTAGGTACAAAACTGTACTATGTTCATCGTGTTACACTGCTGCAGTCATTACACTTGGGTAGAATCCCAAAGCTAAGGTTGGGTGGCTGGACTATAAAGAGTTAGGATTGGCTATGAGGCCCTGCAGAACTGCAGTGGCAAATCCTGCTCTGGATTTAGAGTAAAGAGGCAGGTGGTAATGCTTGGTAAAGGTGTGCACTGAACTCCAAGTTGCAGCCTCCAAAATTCCTTGGTAGGTACTCCTCTGAGAAAGGCTGTTAAAGTGGCTGTTGCCCTGGTGGAATGTGGCCTAATGTTATTTGGGACTGATTTTCCATGCTGTGTGTAGCAGTAACGAATACAGTGTCCTATCCATTTGGATATAGTCTGCTTTGAGATAGCCTTGCCCTGTGATCCTGCAGCATATGCTACAAACAGTTGCTCAGTTTTCCTGAAAGCTTTTTTTTTGTCCAAGTAGAAGTGAAGCTGCCTGTGTATGTCCAAAGAATGCAGAAGTTTATCCCCTTTATTCTGGGGGTTTGGATAAAAGGTTGGCAAATGGATGGTTTGGTTAAGAGCCACACTAGATACCACCTTTGGCATAAAGGTAGGGTTTGTCCTTAAAGAAACCCTGTCCTGATGAAAAATTATAAAAGGTTCCACTGCCATTAATGCCTGTAGCTCTGAGACTCTTCGTGCTGAAGTTACTGCCAGGAGCAGAGCTGTTTTCCACAATAAAAATTTTAGATTGGCTGTATTGGCTGGCTCAAAAGGTGGCAGGGTTAGTTTTTCCAAAATGAAATTGGAGGTCCCAAGTTGGTGTTGGTGCTCTCTGGGGCAGTCTTATGTTTTTAGCCCCTCTGAGATACTGCTTTAGCAAGGGATGAGAGAATAAAGGAGGATCAGTGTTGTAATGTGCTGAAATGGCACAGGTGTGTATCTTAATTGATGAGAAGGATAGGCCTCTGTCCAGCATCTCAGTTAAGTATTGTAAAATCTGAGGAATGTTTGGAACAAGAGGGTCAAGGCTTTGAGCCTGGTGCCAGGCGCTGAATCTCTTCCATTTTTCTGAGTAAGCTTTCCTGGTGCTAGGCAGGCCTCCTGGCCTCCAAAATGACATCCATAACAGCTTTAGAGAGAGGTGTTGCCTGTTTGACTAATGAATCTGCCATGCAGCCAGGTTTAGGGTTTTGAGCTGACCATGCAGGATCTGATTGTTTTGTTGAGTCATAAGGTGTGGAATTTGAGGCAAAATCCATGGTGGGCCTTGAGCTAATTTCCTTAGGATAAGGTACCAGTGCTGGCGTGGCCAGTCTGGAGCAATCAGGATCATCTGTGGTTTTTCTTGTCTGGCTTTTAGGAGTACCTTTGAAAGAAGAGGCAGTGGCGGGAAGGCATAAACTTTTAGGTTTTTCCAGCTGAACAAAAGAGCATCCACTTTCCATGCTTGTTTGTGATAAGTCCTTGTGCAGAATTTTTGTAGTTGGCAATTCAGTGGGGAGGCAAAAAGATCTATGTCTGGGCATTCCCATTTTTGCGTTACCATGCTGAATATTTGTGGATTCAATTTCCATTAGTGGGGGTCCATGATATTTCTGCTTAGTCTGCCAGAGTATTTTTCTTTCCTGGCAGGAATTGTGCTTGCAGGTGAACTTGATACATTAGAGCTGTATTCCACAAGGTCGTGGCTTGCCTGCAGAGGGGATAAGAATGAGTGCCCCCTTGCTTATGTACCACATTACTGTGGTATTGTCTGTCTTTAATAATAATTGTCCTAGATGCAGAAGGTCCTTGGAAGCTGTTAGGGCATTTTGAACAGCCAACATCTCTTTCTGATTGATGTGAAGATGCATCTGGTCTGTGGTCCACTTGCCCTGAATGCATTTACTGCCATGTGTGCTCCCCAGGCGTAATCCGAAGCATCTGTTGTTAAAGTCTGCCTGGCTGTGGGTAGGGTGAAAGGCTGACCCTTGTTTAGGTGACATGCCTGTGCCTACCATCGAAACTCCTGTTGTAGGCAGGGAATCATTGGTATTACTGCTTCTAAACTGTGAGAGTGTTGAGTCCAAACACTTTTTAGGTACCACTGTAATTTCCTCATATGCAGTCTGGCATATGGTATTAGCAGTATGCAGGATGCCATGAATCCCAGGGCCTGCAGAATTTTTCTTGCAAGGAGATGGGACTTTTTTGCCAGTAATTGAAAATAGTTAGTTGAACTTGTTTGTCTGGCGCGAGGTAAGCCATCTGAGCCATTGTATTTAAGCTAGCACCCAGGAATATAATCTGTTGTGAGGGCACTAGTTTTGACTTCTTTTCGTTTACTGTGTACCCTAGAGAAATTAACAACCTTTTTACAAACGCCAGAATGTCCTTCGTCTCTGCTTGAATGAGGCAGTCGTCCAGGTATGGATATATTTGAATTCCTTTTTGTCTGCAAAATGCAATTACTGGTGCCAGGCACTTTGTGAAGACCCTGGGCGCAGTAGATAACCCAAAGGGCAGTGCAGAGAATTGGTAGTGCATTGTACCAGCTTTGAATCTGAGGTATCTTCTGCAATCATGTCTGATAGGGACATGCAGGTATGCCTCTGAGGTCCAGAGTAACAAGCCAAGCCTTCTTGCCCAGCATGGGTAGAGGCTGCTGTAATGTCAACATTTTGAATTTCAGAATATCTGGGTAAGTATTTAGAATTGAAAGGTCCAGTATGGGCCTCCAGACCTTGTCCTTTCTGGGGACCAGGAAGAGTCTTGAGTAAAATCCTTGTCCTTGTTCCTGCTATGGTACTTTTTGAATAGCTCTCATGTCCATGAGGGCTGAAATTTGTTTTTGTGCCTCTGCCCATTGATTTTGTGGCAGGTCTGGCATTCCTTTTAGCCTTGGTAAAGTATGAAAGTGGAACCTGTAACCTTGAGACACAATATTCAGAACCCATTTGTCTTGGGTGATTGTTTGCCAGTTTTGAGAAAAAAGTGCTAGTTTTCCCCCTAAGGGGGCTTCCAAAAGGGAAGTGCTTAGCGTACGAAGGGGAAAGTCATTGTGACTGTTTCCTGTAAGGTTGAGACTTGTCCTCACCTCCTTTTGGGGTTGAGGTGCCCCACTGTCATCTGTTTGAGCCTTTGGGTTGAGATCTGTCTCTTGGGCGTCTGTATCTGCCTCTCTGTGGCCTGTCTGACACTGGAAAAGACCAATTCTTTGTTGGCCAATTTCTGCTAAAACGAGGTGGCAGTACCTGTAAGAAATCCTTGACTGTTTGCATAGATTTAGCTTTATCCTCCATTTTCTTTAACACCTCTTCTGCCTTAACACCAAACAAGGTATCATGCTGTAAAGGAGCATCCAATAATTTTGCCTTAACATGATCAGGTAAACTCTGTTCTTTTAACCAAGCATGTCTTCGAATCACATAACCTGTAACTGCAGCTCTACAAGAGGCCTCTAAAGAATCAAAACCACATTGCAGAGTATGTTTTCCCACCTGTTAAACTGCGTGCAATAAATCCTGCATTTCTTTACAATCAGGAGCTTCTGAGCTTGCAAGCATTTTCTGTTTTAACTGAGCCATTAAATATTGTTGTTACTTAAGCATGTGAAACTGGCAATTTAAAGCTCTTACTGCTAAAGTTGCAGAAGTGTATACTTTCTTCCCCCATCTATCCAAAGCTCTGGAATCTCTGTCAGAGGGTACTGGATTTTTTGCAATGGAAGCCTTAACCCCTTTTGGACCCTGGGAAATAGTTTCTGGATCAGCAGAAGGGTTTTATAAAGAAACTTGTGAGGGTCAGGGACTCGAAATACCTATCGAGCTTGGCTTTTGCAAGGGGCAAAGAATCAGGAGATAAGCTGGATTCAGAGAACACATCATCCACAATATCTAGCACAGCCGGAATAGCCAGTTGCCTGTGCTGAGGCAATAAAAGGAAATCCCTGAGCCTTTTCTTGGATTCTGAGTAATCCTGACTTTCCCAGTGGAAATGCTCCCTCATGGTATGTAAAGTTTCCCCAAAAGAATAATCCTCAGGAGGAGAGGCTGAAGGGATAGATTCTTCAGCATCAGAGTCCTCATAGGGGGTAGAGAGTATCCCTGGTCTGAAGAGGAATCAGAGGAAATAGAAATCTGATCAGAGGAATCATAGTCTGTATCCTGCCTAGGCCTTTTCTCAGGAGGGGGATGGGAACCCCTGATTAGAGTAATGAGGTCTTCGGCCATTTTGAGCATCTGTTTCTTAGGCATGGAGGACTGTCCAGGAGAACGCTGTACTTGTTTCTTTGTCTTTAATGGTACTTTTGTCTTGGCTGTTGTTTTAATGGTAAGGTGTGAAGGTCTAAAAACACCCTCAGAAGCCGATGCCTGCTCAGTGGCTCCAGACCCATCAGAGGGATTAGTTTCCGTAGGCCCAATACCTTGAGTTTCCAGAGGCCTAGTTGTCGCCACATGGGAGTCGGAGGTGGCCTGTGGCTCTGAGGTAGCGGGTGTCAGGGTCTGCGAAAGCGCCTCACTGAGAATCGGCGACAGGCCCAGAAGAGGTTTAGTCATCGGTTTTGGAACTCGGATGCCTGTCTTTATCCTTGTCCTTGCGTTTTTTCGGTATTGCGGTCGTCGGTTGATCCAACGGCATAGTATAATTGAACCTTCGGCCAAAGAAGTACAAAGCAAAATCAAAACGTCTTTTTATAGTGCGTCTGTTAAATCTAGCACAGAATCGACAACTAGTGAGGTCGTGATCAGGGCCTAGGCATGGAATACAGTAAGAGTGGAAGTACTTATGAGGTATTTGCTTCACAAGAAATGCAATTATTAACTTTTTCTGACATCGGTCTGAGGCAAGAAAAAAGGTTCTCAAATGGGGTACTTAGCTTTATTGAAGACTTCGGATCTGAAATTCGACTTCGAAAATCTCAGGAGTCGGCCGACTGGCACTTGCAAACTGCTTCTGCTTCGGGCACCGCGCGGCAAGAAAGACTAAAGAAAATGGTGTCAGATGCATCTTGTATACCCCTGGCGCACTGACATCAGGGAAGAAGTGACAGCAACCGACGCCGGACCAAGACTTTGGAACTCTGGCCGACTGCGAGACCGCCTGATGGCAGGATAACCCAAGTGTAATGACTGCAGCAGTGTAACATGATGAACATCTGTACTATGTTCAACGTGTCTCACTGTTGCAGTCATTACACTTGGGTTGAATCCCAAAGCTGAGGTTGGGTGGCTGGGCCTAAATAGGATAAGGAGAGTCTACCAGGGCCTGCAGAACTGTAGTGGCAAAGCCTGCTCTGGATTTAGAGTAGAGAGGTAAGTGGTAGTACTTGGTGAAAGTGTGCACTGAACTCCAGGTTGCAGCCTCTAAAATGTCTTTGGTTGGTACTCCTCTGAGGAAGGCTGCTGAAGTGGCTGCTGCTCTGGTAGAATGTGGCCTAATGCCCTTAGGCACTTATTTGCCATGTTGTGAATAGCAGAAGCGAATGCAGTGTCCTATCCATTTTGAAATGGTCTGCTTTGAGGTAGGCTTTCCTTGTGATCCTGCAGCATAAGCTACAAACAGTTGCTCAGTTTTTCTGAAAGCTTTTGTTTTGTCCAAGTAGAATCGTAGCTGTCTGTGTATGTCCAAAGCTTGCAGAAGTCTCTCCCCTTTATTCTGGGGATTTGGATAGAATGTTGGCAAATGAATGGTTTGGTTAAGAGCCACACTGGATACTACTTTTGGCATAAATGTTGGGTTTGTCCTTAGAGAGACCCTGTCCTAATGTAAGGTTCCACTGCCATTAATGCCTGTAACTCTGAGACTCTTCTTGCTGAAGTTATTGATAGGAGCAGAGCAGTTTTCCATAAGAATTTTATATCAGCTGTATTGGCTGGCTCAAAAGGAGGCAGTGTGAGCTTTTCTAAAACAAAACTGAGGTCCCAGGTAAGTACTGGTGCTCTCCTTGGGGGTCTTATGTTTTTTGCCCCTCCGAGGTACTGTCTTAGTAGTGGATGAGAGAGAAAATAGGAGGTTCCGTATTGTAATGAGCTGAAATGGCAGAGGCATGGATCTTAACTGATGAGAAGGATAGGCCTTTGTACAGCATCTCAGTTAGGTATTGTAAAATCTGAGGTATATTTGGAACAAGTGGTTCGAGTCCTTGTGCCTGGTTCCAAGTACAGAATCTCTTCCATTTTTCTGCATAAGATTTCCTTGTGCTGAGCCTCCTGGCTTCTAAAATGGCATCCATAACAGCTTTAGAGAGAGGTGTGGTCTGAGTGGCTATATTATCTGCCATGCAGCCAGATTTAATGGTCTGAGTTGACTATGCAGAATCTGATTGTTTTGTCGAGTCAGAAGATGAGGAATTTGAGGTAAAGGCCAGGCTGGGCCTTGAGACAAGCTCTTTAGGATTGGGTACCAGTGCTGGCGTGGCCAGTCTGGGGCAATCAGGATCATTTTTGGCTTCTCGTCTGACTTTTAGGAGCACCTTGGGAAGAAGAGGCAGTGGAGGAAAGGCATAAACTGACAAGGTTTTCCAGCTGAATGATAGAGCATCCACTTTCCATGCTTGTGAGTGATAGTTGGTAGTTGTGAGGGGAGGCAAAAAGATCTATGTCTGGGCATCCCCATTTCCTTGTTATCATGCTGAAGATCTGTGGATTTAGTTTCCATTCATGAGGATCCATGAGATTTCTGTTTAGTTCGTCTGCCAGTGTATTTTTCATTCCTGGCAGGAATTGTGCCTGCAGATGTACTTGATAGGTCAGTGCTGTGTTCCACAAAGTCATGGCTTGCCTGCAGAGGGGGTAGGAATGTGTGCCCCCTTGCTTGTTTATGTACCACATAACTGTGGTATTGGCCGTCTTTACTAATAGTTGTCCTGGATGTAGTAGATCCTTGAAGGCTGTCAGGGCATTCTGTACAGCTAGCATCTCTTTTTGACTAATGTGAAGATGCATTTGTTCCTTGGGCCACGTGCCCTGAATTGTTATCGTCTGCCTGGCTGTGGGTAAGGTGAAAGGCTGTCCCTTGTTGTGGTGACAGGCCAGTGCCCACCATCGCAACTCCTGTTGCAGGCTGGAAATTAGAGTTATTATTGTTTCCAGGTTGTGGCAATGATGAGTCCAAACACTTTTTAGATACCATTGTAGTTTCCTCATATGCAGTCTTGCATATGGAATTAGTAGAATGCAGGATGGCGTGAAGCCCAGGGCCTGCAGAATTTTTCTTGCAGGGAGCTGGGTCTTTGTTGCCATCATTTGAAATTAATGAGTCAGTTGCCTTTGCTTGTCTGGCGTGAAATAAGCCATCTGGGCAGTTGCATTTAAGCTTGCACCCAGGAATATTATCTCGAGAGGGCACTAGTTTTGATTTCTTTTCATTTACTGTGTACCCTAGGCAAATTAGTAATCCTTTTACAAACGCCAGATGCTTTAGGAGAATGTCCTTGCTCTCTGCTTGAATAAGGCAGTCGTCCAACTAGGGATATATTTGAATTCCTTTTTGTCTGCAAAATGCAATTACTGGTGCCAGGCATTTTGTGAAGACCCTGGGTGCAGTAGATAAGCCAAAGGGCAGTGCAGAGAATTGGTAATGCACTGAGCCAGCTATGAATCTGAGGTATCTTCTGCAAGATTGTCTGATTGGGACATGCAGGTATGCCTCTTTGAGGTCCAAAGTAACTAGCCAAGCCTTCTTGCCCAGCATGGGTAGAAGTTGCTGCAGTGTTAACATTTTGAATTTTGGAACATCCAGGAAAGTATTTAGGATTGACAGGTCCAGTATTGGTCTCCAGGCTTTGTCCTTTCTGGGTACCAGGAAAAGTCTTGAGTAAAATCCTTGTCCCTGTTCTTGCGGTGGTACTCTTTGAATAGCTCTCATGTCCATGAGAGCAGAAATTTGTTTTTGTGCCTCTGCCCATTGGTTTTGTGGCAGGTCCGGCATACCTTCTGATTTTGGAAGGGTGTGAAAGTGGAACCTGAAACCCTGAGAAACAATATTCAGTACCCATTTGTCCTGGGTGATCATGTGCCAATTTTGTGAGAAAAGTGCTAGCTTTCCCCCTAAGGGTGCTGCCAAAATGTAAGTGCTTGGCATTTGTAGACGGAAGTTATTGGGACTGTTTCCTAGAAGGTTGTGATTTGTCTTCTCCTCCTTTGGGGGCTGAAGCACCCCATTGTTTAGGTCTGTATGAGCCTTGGGGCTGAGATCTGCCTCTTGGGTGTCTGTATCTGCCTCTTTGTGGCCTGACACCGGAAAGGACCAATTTTTTGGAGGCCAGTTTCTGCTAAACCTAGGTGGTTGAACCTGTAAGAAATCCTTTATTGTCTGCATTGATTTTGCTTTATCCTCCATTTTCCTTAACACCAAATATCATGCTGTAGTGGAGCATCCAATAATTTTACTTTAACATGTTCAGGTAAACTTTGTTCTTTCAACCAAGCATGCCTTCGAATGACAGAGCCTGTAACTGCGGCTCTACAAGAAGCCTCTAATGAATCAAAACCACATTGCAGAGTATGCTTTCCCACTTGTTCAGCTGCATGCAATAAATCCTGCATTTCCTTATTGTCAGGACATTGAGTTTGTAAGCATTTTCTGTTTTAACAAAGACATGAGGTACTGTTGATATTTAAGCAGGTGAAACTGGCAGTTTAAAGCCCTTACAGCTAAAGTAGCAGAAGTGTAAACTTTTTCCCCCATCTATCCAGAGCTCTAGAATCCCTATCAGAGGGGACAGGGTTTTTTGCAGTGGAAGCCTTAACCCCTTTGGGAACCTGAAAAATTGTTTCTGGGTCAGCAGCAGGGTTTTTTATAAAGAAATTTATGAGAGTCTGGGACCCTGTAGTACCTGGCTTGACTGGTGCAGGGGGTAAAGAATCAGGAGACAACTGGATTCAGAGAAAACAATATCAAGCACAGGGGGGATAGCCAGGGGCTTGTGCTGAGGCAATAAAAGAAAGTCTCTGAGCCTTTTCTTGGATTCTGAATAATCCTGGCTCTCCCAATGAAAAATGCTCTCTCATGGTGTGCAAGGTTTCCCCAAAAGAATAATCCTCAGGCGGAGAGGCTGAAGGTATAGATTCTTCTGCAGCACAGTCCTCATAGGGAGGGAGAGAATATCCCTGATCTGAAGAGGAATCAGAGGAAACAAAAACCTGGTCAGAGGAGTCATAGTCAGTGCCTTGCCTAGGCCTTTTATCAGGAGGGGGATGGGAACCCCCGATCAAAGTAATTAGGTCCTCGGCCATTTTAAGCATCTGTTTCTTTGGTATGGATGACTGTCCAGGAGATTGCTGTACTTGTTTCCTTGTCTTTAACGGTGTTTTTGACTTTGCCTTGGCTGCTGTAGTGGGTAAGCTGTGAAGGTCTGAAAACACCCTCAGAGTCAGATGCCTGCTCAGCGGCTCTGGACCCATCTGAGGGAATAGTTTCCGCAGGTCCAATACCTTGAGTTTCCAGAGGCCTAGGTGTCTCGACGTGGGAGTCGGATACGGCCTGTGGCTCTGAGGTAGCAGGTGTCAGGGGCTGCGAAAGTGCCTCACTGAGAACTGGCGAACTGGCGACTGGCCTAGAAGAGGCTTCGTTGTCGGTTTTGGACCTCGGATGCCTGTCCTTTTCCTTGCCTTTGCATTTTTTTATGAATTCCGGTCGTCGGTTGTTCCGACGGCATTATGTAGTTAAACCTTCAGCCAAAGTAATGTAAAGCAAAATCAAACAAACGCTTAATAGTGCGTTTGTTGAATCTAGCACAAAACCGACAACTAGTAACGTCGTGGTCAGGGCCTAGGCAAGGAACACAGTAACAGTGAAAGCCCTTATGAGGTATTTGCTTTCCACAAGAAATACAATTGTTAACTTTTACTGACATTAGTCTGGAGCAAGAAAAAGTTTCCCCAATGGGGTAACTTAGCTTTATTGAATACTTCGGTTCTGAAATTCGATTTTGAAAATCTCAGGAGTCGGCTGGCTGGCACTTGTGAACTGCTTTTGCTTCGGGCACCATGCGGCAAGACTGAAGAAAATGGCGTCGGCTGCATCTTTTATACCCCTGGCGCACTGACGTCAGGGAAGAGGTGACAGCAACCGATGCCGGACCTAGACTTTGGAATTCTGGCCGACTGCTGGTAGCCTGCCAGCAGGATAACCAGAGTGTAATGACTGCAACAGTGAAACACGATGAACATCGAAGGGTTTCCCCTTGTCCAGATTGCTGGTGCAAAGCCAACTGAGATCCTGTTTGCATCTGTCTATGAGCAAAATAGTGTGGGAAAGTGGAAGTTTCTGGAGAGACCATTGAGCGAAGTGGAGCCATTGAAGGAGCCTCATGTGCAGTCTCGCTAGAGGGACTAACATGATTGTTGCTGCCATAGTCCCCAGCAGCTGGAGAACCCATCTTGCCTTCGCTTTCCTCAGGGGTAACAGGGCATGCACTTGTTGCTGTAAGACTCTGATTCTTTCCTCCGGTAGAAAGGCTCACATCTCAATGGTGTCTAGCTCTGCACCTATAAAAATGACACGCTGTGAGGGCAACAAGGCAGATTTTTCCCAATTCAATGTTATGCCTAACTGTTGACAGAGAGTGATGGTAGTGTCCCTGGTTTTGATTAGTAGATGACTGGTGGGGGCGGTGAGGAGACAAGTCGCCCAGATACGGAAACACTTGGAATCTTTGACGTCTCAAGTGAGCTGTCACCACCTCCATACACTTGGTGAACACCCTGGGGGCTGTGGTGAGACCAAAGGGCAGGGCTCGAAACTGAAAATGACTGGCTCCCAGCCGGGAGTGTAGGTGACTCCTGGATGCCCTGTCCATTTTGATGGGGTAGTAAGCATCCTTGAGGTCTATGGAGCACATCCATACTTCCTTTCCCAACAATGGGAGAATTGACTGTAGAGTGACCATACGGAACTTGGACTTTTGTACGTAGTTGTTTAGTTGACTGAGATCTAATATGGGTCTCAGGTCCCCTGTTCTTTTCGGCACCAAAAAGAATCGTGAGTAAGTCCCTAATCCGATCTGGTCTGAGGGGACTTGCTGGATGGCTCCTTTCTCTAGCAGCTTTGAAATCTCTGAAGCTGCATGACCCCTTTGACTGGGTGGAACATCCGTGATTTTTCTGACTGGATGGGGATCTGACGAAAAGGGGATGACATAACCTCCAGAAATTATTCGTAATACCCATCGGTCCTGGGTGATGCTTTGCCAGGCTTCCGGGTATAACGATATTCTGCCCCCGACTGGCTCTGAAGAGCACAGTCGGGTATCCCATCAGGAACGACGGTAGGGAGAGCCACGAAAGGAATTGCGGGGGCCCCCTCTGCCTCTAGGGCGGCGTCTCCCTGAATAACCTCCCCCCTCCCCTGCCTCTGGAGGGGGGCTCACCCTGTGCACCGGGAAAGAATCTCTGTAATTTTTTGAACCACCCCCCCCCCTGGGCCTTGGGATAAGGCATAGAGGGAAGGGAAAAATAGACCCCTACAGCAGAGTCTTTCCCTCTTGCTCGCACCTGGTGAGGGTGTCTTTCACCTTGGTTCCAAACAAAGAACCATCAAAGGGGGCGTCAGTGAAAGAAGACATGAAGGCCTCTGCAAAATGACAAAGGCGCAGCTTGCTGCCCTACTCGCTCCCTCGGCTACGTATGAAATGAAACACACATGGAGGAGTTAATGATGGAGTTAAGGGTAGAGACCTGGGCGTTAACCATCTGGGCCACCACCTCAGGAACGTTACCCGTGAGAGTATCTCCTAACTCCTTGATGAGATCTCTCTGGAGCAGAGTAAAATGAGACAGGTAGTTCAGCGACCATAAGGTAAAGGTTGCTGATGAGAGGGTACGCTTCCCATACCGGTCCATGGTCCTAGACTCCTTGTTAGGAGGATGACCGGAGGAAGAAGTCTCAGCTACTTCCTTTTGAGTGGCCGCCGCCACCACCATGGCATCCACAGGGACCCCTTTGGACAAAAACTCCTCACCCGGGGGAGCAGACAGAAATTTATTGGGTCTCCTGGGTACGGGTTCCACAGAATCAGGGTTCTCCCACACCCTCCGACAAATTAAATCCAGGAGCTCGAAGGGTGGGGACACCCAGGAGGCAGAGGGCTGAGCACCAAAGGCCTTAAGGAAGACCAACTCCTCCTCGGCGGGGGCTTTGGACGGCCAGTCACCTCTTTGTTTCAATATCTCCAGAATGATGGAGAAAGAAACAGTCAGAAGATGACATGGGGGACCCCCTCAGATTCCTCGAGGTTGGTATCTGAGGTGAGATACTTATCCTGGGAGTCTAAGTGCTTCCTCTTGCACGTTTTCTTTCTGGGTGGCTCCTCAAGCAAAGACTCTGAGGGGCCCTCAGAAACTTGGGGACTACTCATGGAGGTATCCTTAGGCCTTGGGGCTCCGCTGTCTACTGATAGGTGGCGATCAGAGGCTCTCAACGGAGTGGTAGTGGACAGAATGACCGACCCGCATGATGTGGCTGAAGATCTGGCCAGCACACTCCGCATGGCCTCAAAAGCTGGGCCCCCTGAATCCGAGGACCGGTCAGCCTCCAAGATCATGACAGGAGCCGGTGTTCCACAAGCCGAGGCACTGAGAGGGAGACTCGGAACCAAAAGGTGTCCCGATGTGTCCCCCTCGGGCCCGACCGAGGAATCCAGAGTCCCAAACCCCATGGACGGAGCAGACGGGGTCGGAGCTGACATCGGCACTGATGAGCCTGGAGGGGCCATTGGCACCAACCTAGGAACATCACACGGAGCGGAGCATTCCGGCTCCGACAGATGCGCTCGGAGGAGGAATCGAAGAAGATAATGGAACAGGCTCCGGAGCCGACTGGGACAGAGCGGAGAACAATTTAGCCAAAACCGGTGACTGCAGGAGCCTCTGCACCACCCTACTGACATCCACATCTGAAAGTGTCCTGGAGGATTTGGAGGACAGGGAGGGAGATATGGATCTCCTCTCAGGAGACACTGGTTTAGTACCGGGCGATTGGCTCTGAAGAGGTTCCAATATAACTGGAGCTGACACCGGTTCCATCAACACACGACACTCCCTGCGGCCCCGAGGACAGTGGAGCCGAGGAGGGCGAAGCTAGTATCACTTTCTCCGGTGGCTCCGAGGAGACTGACGGAGCCAGAGATCTCTTTTTAGACAGTGGATTTTGACTTTGAGCTGGAAGCCGAATCCATGGCCTCTTCGAACGAGGGTTTTAAGAGTCCCTTCAGGATTAATTTATTCTTTCTTGGAACACCGTGGGACTAAAAGCATGGCAGAAGCTACAGGACTCCTGCAGGTGGATTGCTCCCAGACAATAAACACATACTGAATGCCTATCGGTGATGGACATCTTGTAGCCACACTTAGAGCACTTTTTAAAACCCGAAGGTTTGTGCTCCTTGGAATCCTTAGACATCATGAAATAATCACCAAGCCCAACCACTGAAGTCACTGCCTGACTGGAAAAACACTACAGGCACACAAAAAACAACACACTAAGTGCGGCAACTTAGCTGAACAAAAATCTCCACAAACTACTGAACACACAAAGTCAAAGGGACATGCACACTAGGACGATTAGGACTAACAAACCTCTAACTAAAACGGTTGTTTAGCCACTGAAGACACTAAAACCTCTAATTTAAATGGTTTTAGAAGCCAAGAACGAAAACAGAGACAAGTAAGGGGACGGACTAGGTCCTCTAACTGAAACGGGCCTAGCCTGTTGGAACAGCTAGCGGGATACCACAGCAACCAATCACACAACAATTAAGCCCCCCAAAAACTAAGGAAATAGCTTTTAAAATAGCTTTTGTTTTCAGCAAAATCTCTCAAGAATAGTTAGAAAAAAAGGGTACTTAGCCACAGCCAACAGCGAGACCACGTCTGAGCTACACGAGTGGCAAACGAGATCTGGGGATATGGAGCAGTGCAACATGGGATACCTTCTTAGCCCAGCCAATAGAAGACTTCGAGCTAGAAAAGTTTGGCCGAGTCAGAGCCGATATTTGGCTCAGAACCCATGGGTAAGAATGTAGGAGAGATTGGACTACATATCGAAAATTTCAGGAGTCGGCTGACCGGCACTTGCAAACTGCTTCTGCTTCAGACACTACACTGCAAGAAAGACTGATGTAATGGCATTGGCTGCATGTTTTATACCCCTGACGTCATGGAAGAAGGGACAGAAACTGCCGCAGGACCCAAGACTTTGTTAATCAGGCCGACTGAGGGCAACCTGCAAGCAGATTACCCAAATGTAATGACTGCAACAGTGAAACACAAAGAACATCGGAGAGATCAGGTAATTAGCCAGGCTGCCAGGTTCAGGGTTTGAAGCTGTGGGTGCAGAATCTGGCCCACCTGCTGAGACAGCAGGACAGGGGTCTGAGGCAGGTGCCATGGTGCTAGCAGTGACACACTGTGCAAAACGGGGTACCAGTGTTGGCGTGGCCAGTCTGGTGCAATCACTATCGTCCTTTGTTTGTCCTGCTTGATCTGTAGTAGTACCTTGGAGAGAAGAGGCAGAGGGAGAAAGGCATAAACTGATAGGGCATCCACTTTTGCAAGTCTGTTTGTGGGGAGTCCTCGTGCAGAATTTTTTCAATTGGTAGTTCTGGGGGGAGGCAAACAGGTCTATATCTGGGCTCCACCATTTGTTTCTAAACATGTAGAAAATACTTTGTTTCAGTTTCCACTCGTGCGGCTCCATGAGATTTCTGCTTATTTCATCTGCCTTTAGCTTTCCTGGCAGGAATTGAGCCTGTAGGTGCACTTGGTAGCTCAAGGCTGTGTTCCACAGAGCCATGGCTAGTCTGCAGAGAGGGTATGAGTGGGTTCCCCCCTGCTTATGTACCACATGTAACTGTGGTGCTGTCAGTCTTCACCATTATTTGTCCTGGAAGGATGTGGTCCTTGAAGGCTGTCAGAGCATTCTGTTCAGCTAACATTTCTTTCTGATTGATGTGCAGGTGCATTTGACTTGGGTTCCATTGCCCTGAATGCACTTCCCTGCCAGGTGAGCACCCCGTACATAGTCTGATGTGCCTGTTAGAATTTGGGCAGCAGGGGGTAGAGTGAATGGCACTCCCTTGTTTTGGTGACAGGTGTCTGCCCACCAAAGGAACTATGTGTAGACAAGGAAGCATTGTTTCTAGATGCCGAGAATGCTGAAACCATAGGCTTTTTAGATACCATTGTAGTTTCCTCATATGCAGTCTTGCATATGGAATTAGTAGAATACAGGAGGCCATGAACCCCAGGGCTTGCAGTATTTTCCTTGCAGATAGCTGGGTCTTTGTGGCTAGTAGTTTGAAGTAGGCTGTCAAATGAACTTGTTTTTCTGGTGTGAGAAAAGCCATCTGGGAAGTTGTGTTCAAGCTTGGTCACAGGAATATAATTTGTTGGCAGGGTACAAGATGCGATTTCTTTTTGTTTATAGTGTACCCCAGGGAAGTTAGCAGCTTCTGTACAAATGCCAGTTGATTCAATAGTATGTCTTGGTTTTCTACCTGAATTAGACAATTGTCCAGGTATGGATATATTTGGATATTTCTTTGCCTGCAAAATACAATGACTGGAGCTAGGCACTTTGTGAATACCCTGGGCTCAGTAGACAAGCCAAAGGGCAGTGCAGAGAACTGATAGTGCATGTATCCTGCTTTGAAGCGTAGTTATCTTCTGCAGGATTCCCTTATTGGGATGTGCAGGTAAGCTTCGTTTTAATCCAGTGTTGCTAACCAGGCATCTTTGCCTAGCATAGGAAGCAGTTGAAGAGTTAACATCTTGAATTTTGGAATCGCTAAAAATGTGTTTAGGATAGAGAGGTCCAGAATAGGACGACAGGAGTCGTCTTTTTTGGGTACCAGGAAAAGTCTTGAGTAGAAACCTTGTCCCTGTTCCTCTTCTGCGACAGGCTGAATAGCCCTTATGTTTAAGAGAGCAAGAATTTGCTTTTGAGCCTCCACCCACTGATTTGGGGGTAGGTCTGGCCAATCATTTGGGGTTGGTAAGGAGTGAAAGTGGAATCTGTATCCTTGGTAAACTATATTTAAAACCCACTTGTCCTGGGTAATGCGTTCCCAATTTTTGCCTGCCGGGCAATTTTCCCCCAAAGGGAACAGTCAGTTGTGCAGGGTCTGGAAGATTTAAAGTTAAGTCATTGAGACAATTTACCATAGGGGGAAGTCTTACCACTCTCTGCTTTCGAAAAGTGGGAGCCCCCCACTGCTTAGCCATGTGAGTACCTTGGGACTGAAGCCAGGGTGTTCTGCTGGTTCTGGGTTTGGACTGAAGGCCTGGAAGAGGCAGGAAAGAACCAATTTTCTGAGGGCCAATGCCTACTAAATCTGGGAGGCTGTACTTGCAGGAAATCTTTAACAGTTTGCATAGATTTAGCTTTTTTCTCCATATTTTTAAGTACTTCTGCTTTATTGCCAAACAGGCAGTCTTGGTTTAAGGGAGCATCCAGCAATTTTGCTTTAACATGATCTGGCAAAGATTGCTCCTTAAGCCAAGCATGCCTAAGTACAGACCCAGTGACAGCAGCTCTGCAAGATGCCTCTAGTGAATCAAAACCACATTGCAAAGTATGTTTTCCAACTTGATCAGCAGAAGATCAGCAGAATGTATTAAATCTTCTAAATCTTTATTTTCAGCACAGTCAGTAATCAACATTAATTTCTGTTCAAGCAATTCAATAATATACTGCTGATACTTCAGCATATGAAACTGGCAGTTTATGGCTAAGGTTGTATAAGTGTATACCTTCTTACCCCATCTATCCAGTGCCCTGGAATCTCTATCAGAGGGGGTAGGATGTTTGGCAGTAGTAGCCTTAATGCCCTTGGGTCCCTGTGAAATGGTCTCAGGATCCACAGTAGGATTTTTAAAAAGGAACTTGTGAGAGTCAGGAAAGTACAGTTTTGTACCTACCATAAATGTAGATGTTCGAGTGCTAATACAGCTGCAGTAATCACAGATGGGTTCTCTGCCGTCAGGCGGGTCCTCGGTCGGCCGAATTCCAAAGTCTAGGTCCGGCGTCGGTTGTTGTCGCTTTCTTTCCTGACGTCAGTGAGGCAGGAGTATATAAGACACAGCCGACGCCATTTTCTTCAGTCTTTCTTGCCCCAGATGTCAGGTGCCCCCAGAAGGAAGGCAATACATAAATTATATTTATATACATGCAATGCAATATAATCAAAACAGTAGTTGCAAGCAAATATACCATAGAAGGATAACCCAAACAGGTTGTATGAAGAGGGGTTAGGCCCTATGCCTTTACCAAGAGGGGAAGGAGGGAGGGAAACCTGTACTGCAGCTGTATTAGCACTCGAACATCTACATTTATGGTAGGTACAAAACTGTACTATGTTCATCGTGCATACAGCTGCAGTAATCACAGATGGGTAGAATCCCAAAGCTACGCACAGGGTGGTAGGCACTAGGTGGAACTGGGATGAGCCAGAATGCCCTGCAACACAGCAGTGGCAAAGCCTGCTCTAGTTTTGGAATATAAAGGCAGGTGGTAGTGTTTAGTGAAGGTATGCACAGAACTCCAAGTGGCTGCCTCCAAAATATCTTTGGTAGGAACTCCTCTGAGGAAGGCTGTAGAGGTAGCTGTGGCCCTGGTGGAGTGGGATCTGATGCCTGTAGGGACAGATTTTCCATGATAGGAGTAACAAAACCGTATGCAGTGGCCTATCCATTTTGAAATCGTCTGTTTGGTAACTGGCTTCCCTTGAGCTCCTACAGCATAGGACACAAAAAGTTGTTCTGATTTCCTGAAAGGCTTTGTTCTGTCCAAATAATAACGTAGCTGTCTATGGATGTCTAAGGAGTGTAGCAGCCTTTCCCCTTTGTTTTGCGGATTGGGGTAAAAGGTAGGTAAGTGTATGGCTTGATTTAAAGCTACCCTGGATACCACTTTAGGCATAAATGACGGGTTGGTTCGAAGGGAAACCCTGTCCTGATGGAAGATGAGAAAGGGCTGCACAGCCATGAGGGCTTGTAGTTCCGAAACCCTACGAGCTGAGGTAATGGCCAGAAGTAAAGCTGTTTTCCAGGACAAATATTGCAAATCTGTTGAGGCAGCTGGTTCAAAGGGAGGCAATGTTAATTTTTCTAGAATGTAATTAAGATCCCAGGCTGGCATTGGTTGTTTCCTTGGTGGTCTTATATTCTTAGCCCCTCTGAGGAACTGTCTTAAGAGTGGGTGAGAGAATAAGGGTGGATCAGTGTTGAATTCTGCAGAAATGGCAGAGGCATGGATTTTTATGGAGGAAAATGAAAGTCCACTGTTCAGCAGCTCAGCTAGATACTGTAATACCTGAGGCAAATTCAGTTTTCTAGGATCCTGGCCTTTTTCTCATTCCAAGAGCAAAACCGTTTCCATTTTGTGGAGTAAACCTTTCTAGTAGATGGCCTTCTGGCCTCCAAAATGACATCCTGCACCTCTTTGGTGAGTAGGGTCTGTTGTGGTGTTAAGGAATTTTCCATGCAGCGACATTGAGTGTTTTCAGCTGACTGTGAAGAGTTTTGTAGCTGTGCTGAGTCAGTAGAAGAGGCATTAGAGGTAGGGACCAGGGAGGAGTATGCGTTAGGCTCCTCAGGAGTGGGTACCAGTGTTGTCTTGGCCAGACTGGAGCAATCAGTATCATCTTCGGTCTGTCTGCTCTTGCTTTCAAGAGCACCTTGGGCAGAAGAGGCAGAGGTGGGAAAGCGTAAACTGTCCATGCTGCCCAACTGAATGAAAGGGCGTCCACTCTCCAGGCCTTTGGATGAAAGGTCCTTGAACAGAACTTTTCCAATTGATGATTCCTGTGGGAGGCGAAGAGATCTATGTCTGGCCATCCCCACGCTTGGATTATCTTTGTAAACACTTGAGGATGCAACTTCCATTCGTATGGATCTGTCATATTTCTGCTTAGATTGTCTGCCAGCGTGTTTTCCAAACCTGGCAAGTACTGTGCTTGAAGTTCGATTTGCCATTCCAGAGCCAAGTTCCAAAGTGTCATGGCTAATCTGCACAGGGGGTATGAATGTGTTCCTCCTTGTTTGTTTATGTACCACATTACTGTGGTGTTGTCTGTTCTTATCAATAATTGTCCTGGATGCAGGAGGTCTTTGAATGCTGTAATTGCATTTATCACTGCTAGCATTTCTTTTTGATTGATGTGTAGGTGCTTTTCCTTTTGGGACCATTTGCCCTGAATGCACCTGTCTGTCACGTGCGTCCCCCAGGCGTAATCTGAGGTGTCTGTTGTGATGACTTGATTTGCTTGAGGCTTGCAGAATGGGAGACCTGTGTTTGTTTGACATGCTTGGGCCCACCATAGAAATTCCTTTTGCAAACACGGAATTATTGGTATTATTGTTTCCAAACTGTGGCTGTGTTGAGACCATAGTTTTTTTAGGTACCATTGAAGTTTCCTCATATGCAACTTTACACAAGGGATTAAAAGAATGCAAGATGCCATGAAGCCCAGAGCCTGCAGGATTTTCCTTGCAGTAAGCCTGGTACAATTTGCTAGTATTTTGAAGTACTGAGTTAGTTGCCCTTGTTTTTCTGGTGTAAGATAGGCCATCTGGGTGTTTGTGTCCAAGCTGGCACCCAGTAAAGTTATTTTCCGAGATGGTGTTAGCCTGGATTTCTCTTTGTTGACTGTGTATCCCAGAGAATTCAGTAATGTGCTACATAAGCCAGATGTTCCAGAAGTATGTGCTTGCTGTCCGCTTGGATCAGGCAGTCGTCCAAATAAGGGTAAATTTGTATCCCTTGAAGCCTGCAGTAGGCAATTACTGATGCCAGGCATTTCGTGAATACTCTGGGCGCAGTAGATAAGCCAAAGGGCAATGCAGAGAATTGATAGTGGATTGAACCTGCAAGAAATCTGAGGTATCTTCTGCAGCTTTGTCTGATTGGGACATGCAGGTATGCCTCCTTGAGGTCCAATGTTACCAGCCAAAACTCCTTGCCCAGCATGGGAAGAAGCTGCTGTAATGTGAGCATCTTGAATTTTGGTACAGTAAAAATGTGTTTAGGATGGATAAGTCCAAAATGGGTCTCCAGTCGGTTCCTTTCCTTGGTACCAGAAATAGTCTGGAATAAAACCTTGACCTTGTTCGTGAGTAGGTACCTCTTGAATAGCTTTCATGTCCATGAGCTTTGAAATTTGTAGTTGTGCCTCTGCCCTTTGATTGTGTGGCAGGTTTGGCATGCCTCTCATTTTTGGAAGAGTGTGAAAATGAAATCTGTAGCCTCTGTTTATAACGTCCAGGATCCATTTGTCTGTTATGACAATATGCCAATTTCTTGTAAATAATGCCAGCTTTCCTCCCAAGGGTGCTGCCAGCTGAGACTTGCTTGGCATGGAAAGGGGGAAGTCATTGGGTTTGTTTCCTGTATTATTGTGCACTGTCTTCGCCACCTCTTGGTGCTGGAGTTTGCCATTGCCTGCCTCTATATGATCCTTGTGATTGTCCTCTGCCCCTTGTGCGCCTGTATCTACCTCTTTGGGGCTTGTCCGTGGCTGGAAAGGACCAGTTTTTAGAAGGCCAATTTCTGCTAAAACGTGGTGGTTGAACCTGTAGAAAATCTTTGACAGATTGCATAGATTTGGCTTTTTCTTCCATTTTCCATAGTATCTCTTCAGCATTAGTACCAAATAGCACATCCTTTTGTAAAGGAGCATCTAGTAGTTTAGCTTTCACATGATCAGGCAAGATTTGTTCCCTAAGCCAGGCATGTCTACGAATGACTGATCCTGTAACAGCAGCTCTAATTGAGGCCTCTAGGGCATCATAGCCACATTGTAAGGTGCGTTTATCCACTTGTTCTGCACTATGCATCATATCCTGCAACTCCTTCAAATCTGGTTGTTCAGGTTGAGACATTTTATTTCTTAATTGTGATAACAGAAACTGCTGATATTTAAGCATATGGAACTGACAATTTAAGGCCCTCATGGCTAGGGTGGCCGAGGTATATACCTTTTTTCCCCACCTTTCTAAGGATCTTGACTCTCTTTCTGAAGGTAGTGGATTCTTAGCAGTAGAGGCCTTCATTCCCTTGGGGCCTTGAGAAATGGTTTCAGGGTCAGCATTATGGCTTTTGTAAAGAAATTGGTGAGAGTTAGGAACTCTGTAGTACCTATCAGGCTTGACTGGGGCAGGAGGCAGGGAATCCGGATTAAGGCAAGCCTCCGAATAAACATCATCAAGTATGTCCAAGACAGGAGGTATCGCCAGAGGTCTGTGTTGAGGTAACAAAAGAAATTCCCTAAGTCTTTTCTTGGAATCAGAAAAGTCTTGGCCTTCCCAATGGAAGTGTTCCCTCAAGGTGTGCAAGGTTTCCCCAAAAGAAAAATCCTCTGGAGGAGATACAGAAGGAATGGACTGCTCTGCATCAGAATCTTCAAAAGGTGAGTAAGAGTGTTCCTCTACATCAGAATGTTCTGAAAAAATGGAGCCCTGATCAGAAGAGGGAGAATCTTCCTCCACTCTGGGTCTCTTGTCTGGAGGGGTTGGGAACCCCTGATAAGAGTAATTAAATCCTCAGCCATTTTTAGCATCTGCTTTTTAGGCATGGGACCTGGAGATGGGCCCTGTGCAACAGGCCTCTTGGGATGCCTGGCTGATTTGGACTTAGTAAAGGCCTTAATGGAAAAGGAAGATGAGGGTCTAAAGACACCATGGGTGGAAGTAGACCTGTCCACATTAGGAGGCTCAACGCTCACAGTGGTTTCGGTGGTTGTAGTCTGGGCATGGGCCGAGGTACCTGCGGTCTCGGTTACAGAAGACATCGCCAAAGAAGTGTCGTCGGTAGTCAGGGACTGCATAGGCGTCTCGCTGAGAACCGGACCACGTGTAGCCGGTTTTGGCGTGGTGTCGGTCCTTGCCCTTGCGTTTTTTGGACAAAACGGTAGTCGGAGTCTCCAATGACATTTTATAATCAAAGGCTTTACCAAAAAAGTGTTGGGCGAACTCCGCCCGACGCTTAATAGTGCGTTTATTGAAAGTAGCGCAAAAGCGACAGCCCGAGACGTCGTGGTCTGGGCCTAAACAAGGTATGCAGAGGGAATGGAAATCCTTATGAGGTATTTGCTTCCCACAAGAAATACAATTGTTAACTTTTTCTGACATCGGTCTGAGGCAAGAAAAGATTCTAACGGGTACTTAGCTTTAAAGAAGACTTCGGTTTCCAATTTTTCGTAAATTCAGGAGCTGGCCGACCGGCACTTGCGAACTGCTTCTGCTTCGGGCACCGCGCGGCAAAAAAGACTGAAGAAAATGGCGTCGGCTGTGTATTATATACTCCTGCCTCACTGATGTTAGGAAAGAAAGCGACAACAACCGACGCCGGACCTAGACTTTGGAATTCGGCCGACCGAGGACCCGCCTGACGGCAGAGAACCCATCTGTGATTACTGCAGCTGTATGCACGATGAACATCCCTGTAATATCTATCAGGTTTTCTGGGAGCAGGAGGTAAAGAATCAGGGGCCAAGCTAGATTCCGAAAAGGTGTCATCAACAATGTCCAGTACAGGGGGGATAGCTAAAGGCCTGTGTTGGGGCAGGAGTAAGAAATCCCGAAGCCTCTTTTAAGAGTCAGAGTAATCCTGACTTTCCCAACAAAAATGCTCCCTATGAGTATGCAAGGTTTCACCAAAAGAGAAATCCTCTGGAGGGGAAGCAGAGGAAATAAGAGTCCTCTGCATCAGAATCCTCATAGGTAGATAAGGGTAAATCCTGGTCATCAGAGGAAACAGAAATTTTAGAATCCTGATCAGAAGAATCATAAGCAAACTCAGTCCTAGGTCTCGTAGAGGGAGAAGGTTGGCCTCCCCTGATTAAAGTAGTAAGGTCTTCAGCCATTCTTATCATTTGTTTTTTAGGCAGAGAGGCCTGACCATGCAGTCTGGGCATCGGTTTTCTAGGCATGGATAGAGTTTTAGGCCTTGAAGAAGAAGATGGCATCGGTATAATATGCAAGTCAGTAGGCCTGAATACACCCTCAGAAGCCGGTGCCTGCACAGCGACTCTGGACCCATCCAAGGTGGAGACATCCACAGGTTCCACAGTTGAAGCATCTCACAGCATACCGTCCTTCGAATGGGTCTCAGTAGAGGCCTGCGAATCTGAAGTAGTGGGTATCAGGGGCTGCGAAAGCGCCTCACTGA